>NC_079442.1:47373489-47505989 GCF_903798145.1 Danio aesculapii
GGATAGATGGATAGATAGATGGATAGATAGATGGATGGATGGATGGAGAGATGGATGGACGGATGTTGTATTTTCTGTCATCTTTAAAAAATCATATGAAGACAAAAAAAAAAAAAAAATATATATATATATATATATATATATATATATATATATATATATATATATTAAATCGCCATGATATATTGTTATAAAACAGCATTATTAGCATGTTTTTGCATTCCCATGATGGCATTTTTAATCAGCTAAGAACTACATTTCGACTTGTGCTCAGCAGGAGCTGGCTCAATTCTCTTCTTTTGAGCCATTGCATTTGTGGCTAATAAATGCAGCTTTCGTTCCGTGTGTGGCACTTTAAACACTAAGCTAAACTTGTTAAAATTCAAAGTGCAATCGTGAGGCAAGTAAACAAAGGTATCCAACTGCTTCACCGTATTCTCTTGTGCTGTCATTAATCTAGCCACAGGCGTAAACAGCTGTCACTCTGATTCAGAAACAAAAACCACTGTGTGAACACAATCCAGCGGTGGCAATGGCAGAGTGGATCAGTAGGTGTCTGGTACACACCAGGCTATCCAAACTAGTATGCAAGGACGCGTAATAAAGTTTTCTCTCTGTTCTTTTGGCTCATTTTATCGGTGTAGTCGGTTTCAATTCAATCTAAAGCTCATCTGGATGAGCTAATGTTTTGCAATTCCAGGTACATTTTCTGTCATGTGTGAATGAAGATAGTTCAAAGACAGGCATCATATGTGTGGCTATCTTTAGCAACAGACTGAAGAGCACAATAGGCATAGATATAACAGTACAACATGCGTCAAATGACTAAACGTGTATCATTGTTTTCAGATAACAAGCATTTTCTAATCTATTTTACTGGACGAGCTCTTCAGTAAGCTCAGATGTCTTTTTTTATGTATCAGAATATAAACAGAGATATTTTGGTAACACTTTACTTGAAGGAGGTGTCATGAAACCTTTATAATCAAGACAAGACACATGTCATGAATACGCCTGTCACACAATTTATTTTTGGTTGTACAATATATTGCACTAAAATACACTATGATAAACTATATTTCTGTAATTTTAAGACCATTTAATGCCTTTGATGATATACACTAACTGGCCACTTTATTAGGTACACCTTACTAGTACTGAGTATGACCCAAATTTGCCTTCAGAACTGCCTTAATCTCTTAGATGGCATAGATTCAACATATTATTAGGTAATATTCCTCAGAGATTTTGGTCCATATTGACATGATAGCATCACACAGTTGCTGTAGATTTGTCGGCTGCTCATCCATGATGCGAATGTCCTGTCCCTCCACATCCCAAAGGTGCTCTATTGGATTGAGATCTGGTGACTGTGGAGGCCATTTGAGTAAAGTGAACTCATTGTCATTTTCAAGAGACCTTCAAGTATACTTAGGTAGACTGTGGCATATTTTGTGTTCAACAGTAAGAAAGAACCTTATAAACCTCTGAAGGAGAGTAAATGATGGTAAATTGTGGGTAAATTTAAATTTTTGTATGAACAATCTATTTAAATGCTTCTAAATGCTATATATATATATATATCATTTTTGGCGGAAGTGGCGTTTAGCGGCTTTTGCATCTGAACTCTTTATATATATATATATATATATATATATATATATATATATATATATATATATATATATATATATATATATATATATATAAAGAGTTCAGATGCAAAAGCTGCTTAACGCCACTTCCGCCAAAAATTTGATAATTGCATTGAGTGAATGCTGTAGACATGTAGTACATGTTCAAAAATACTTTTGGTTCTAACCATCTCAACGCCACTTGCCTTTGACAGCAAAAGCCGCTATATCGCGAGAACCAATCAGAAGGCACGAATCAGATCATATGTTTTCATATGTAAGGAGACTGTTTTATTCCGCTACCGACTCAGTTTTTAAAAGATGAGGTTTGATGAACTTCATGAACCTGTCCGACTGTCAGTGAATGGCAAATGAAAATGTCCCTTACCTCAAAACTGTGCATTATAAGAAAAAGAAAACACAATGTACAGTCGGAAGTGTAACATGCATTCATAACATTTGTTTGCGCTGCAGCGCTACTTTGAATACTATATATTAAACGGCAACTCCATTTCAGGAAAGACGAAGTTAAGATTTCATTCTTTTATCCTGCATTGATGCTATGAGGATAAACAAGATACGAAAAGACACCAAGACCTTGACTATTGTGAGGATGAATACATGACAGCTTCTGAGAGACATCCCCTTTTTTGCATAGTAGGTCTTACCTTGTTTTTTATTTGCTAATGTAAGCTATGTTTTAAAAGATAAATATAACGAATAAAACTATACATTATTTATATGTTATATTTATTATTTATATATTTATACATTTATATACTTCAATAAATAGTATTACTTTTTTATTAATGGACAATGCACAGATATTGATGTTTCACAATGCTTTTACACTACATTGAATCTAACAAGCTTAGTTTGCAATGTTTACATGCAATGTTTACATTAATACAAGTCCCAAATATCAGAAATGATAACAGATTAAGATTTAATTAATGTCAGTTTTGATGTTATTGAATGATGCACTTACGTGACAGATTTCATTCATTCATTTTCCTCTGCTTAGTCCCTGGTTTATCAGGGATTACCACAGTGGAACGAACCACCACTTACTTGACAGATTTATGTATTTGTAATTTCAGTTGGTTTGTGTATGTGTTATATGTTTGGTAAAATAATTTTAAATTGCATCTTTAGTGATTCTTCAACTAATTACCATGTCTTGACCCAATAGGTGGATTTAGAGGTTTTTGCAAAAAAAAGCACACGTGGATTTAGCTGGTTTTGATGCAAAAGAAAATGTACCTTGTTAAAAACCAAAGAATTGTCTAAAGTGACTGATAGAAAATGCTCATTTACAAGAAAAGAGGTCAGATGCATTTAGAGGGTTTTGCATTTGAACTCTTCATATATATATATATATATATATATATATATATATATATATATATATATATATATATATATATATATATATATATATATATATACTAATTTCTTCAAAATGTTTCAAAAAAGACATTAAAGTAGGTTTGAAACATAAGAAAGTGCTGACCAAATAAAATTTTTTGGGTGAACTATCCCTCTATAGCATGCTGCATATATACATTGAATTCAATACATTGACATAAAGTTAAAATGTATAATGTGTTTCTTGAAGACTACAGATGTGGAACTTGATGAAACAGACTGATATTGTTTTTAGTTTCTCTGCTGCTCTGAAGGCGTATTGTCCCCATGAGAAGAGGGTCTTTCCAAGCATGCTGAAATTGTATGAGCTATAAAGCCAAGAGGATCCTTGAGATGTTTTACAAGGCTTCACAGTGCATTTGCAGAGCACAGAGTGCAAATCTAAAAAATAAATAACCTGCTGATTAAAAAAAGGGTCGTGACTCATTGAGAATGCATCAGATTTTGAGTTTAATGTGCTGTAAATGCTTGTTATAGGGCTATAATACAGTCCCCCATAACTGCGGCTTTAAAACGCTGACCGATCTTGGTAAACAATTCATAATTCATTTTCATAATTCGTGCTTTCATTATTACAAGCTTGTTCATTTAAATAATTTATCATTTAAAAGAAGGGATAATTTGAGATCAAGAATGAGGTAAATGCTGCATGCGCTAATACATTTAAAGATGTAGTTCTGTGGGTGGGTGGATGGATGGATGGATGGATGGATGGATAGGTAGATAGATAGATAGATAGATAGATAGATAGATAGATAGATAGATAGATAGATAGATAGATAGATAGATAGATAGATAGATAGATAGATAGATAGATAGATAGATAGATAGATAGATAGATAGATAGTTTGTGCCTTATTATCTGGTTCAAATTAGACTGATATGTTTTTGACAGAAAAACATCAATAAAAAACTAGAAAAGTAAAGTTCGAAGACAAACTTTATGGTGGCTTGAGAAACCCTAGTCTGAAAGTTTGAAGTAGTTTCAAAGTTTAAAGAGCCCCTATTTTGCATTAAAAAGGTCATATTTTGGTTTTGGGGTCTCCAACAACAGGCTGATATGCATGCAAGCTTAAAAAACACTTTCATTGTCTCATTAAATGCATTTATTTTTACCTAATTATCTCAGCGACTCGCAGATGATTCTCTCAGCAATTCATTTGTTTCTAAACCCCTCCTTAGCGCGAAGCTAATTTGCGCTGATTGGACCGATGACCCAGTCTATTGTGATTGGTAGACTGTGTTAAGCACGAGACAGAGAGAAATGCCCACCACGGCTACAGTATGGTGTTCCAGGTGGTTGCTAAGGTATTGCTAGGCAGTTGCTAGGGTATGAATTATTATGTTTATAGTATGAATTAGCATGTTGCTTGTATGATTAGTTTGTTTCTATGAATTGGTATACTGTTAGCATGAATTGTTATGTTATCAGTATGTCCAATGTAAAGTCAATGGGGCTTTTTACAATAGGGGTCTATGGGACAGTTACTAGGGTGCTGTAAGTGGTTGGTAGGGTGTGGCTAGTAAGTTGAAAGGTCATCAGTGATTGGTAGTCTTGAGTTAAATGAGCCCAACCTTAAGTCTGTATGACAGTCTGGGGCAAAGTTATGAGGTCTCAAAGTTTGGTCCAATGTTAACTCAGTGGGACTTTTCAAAAATATCCAGGTCAGTTTTTGGAAAACTAAGTCGGATCAGTTGGATAAGATATAAGAACTTAATTCAGTACAGTTTTGGAGGTTTGCAGTTTTACGGCTGTAGTATGAACGGTCTATGAGGAGATGCGTTCTTAATATGGTCTAAGAAGAAGAAGAGGGAAGAATAATACGTTTATGTAGTATAACAGTATGTTGGCTTTCTCCAGCCACCATAATAATGGAATCGGTCAATAAAATAAATAACTAAAATTAAATACAATAATAATTTTTGGTTAGAATATTTACAACTCCTATTATCATTGTACATTTTGCTATGATATGCTTATCCTCCAATGAGGGGTGGGGGTGGGGTTTGGGGGCACACCTACTTTTAAAAATGTTTTCATACATATAATGCACAACACAGTAAAAACAAATGCTAAGGAATTTTGCTGTGTAGCTGGGTTTTTGTCACCCTGTGGTTAATGTGCATTTTAAAACATTGCATGGCAAACAAATGATGGACATGCTAAATTTCTTATAGTATTCATTAAAAAAACAATTTTACACATGCTTGGATTTTTGCGAAAAAGCGTTTGAGAATAATAAAAGACGGAAATGCATTTGCAAAAATAAACTCGGATATAACAACAATTACGCTTCTCAGACCAATCATTGGACCATCATGCTTGCCTTGTTTACTTTTGATTACTAGATTAACATACTCAGACTCTCTAATAACTTGATTGAAACACACTAAAATCATACAGTATATATATTCTCGCTGGCCACTTTATTAGGTAAACCTTATTAGTAGCCTATACCTTACTAGTCCGCCTTTGCCTTCAGCACTGCCTTAATCATTTGTGGCATAGATTCAACATGTTACTGCAAAATTCCTCAGAGATTCTGGTCCATATTGACATGATAGCATCACACAGCTGCTGCAGATTTGTCAGCTGCACATCCATGATGCGAATCTCCCGTTCCACTACATCCCAAAGGTGCTCTATTGGATTAAGTTCTGGTGACTGTGTAGGCCATTTGAGTACAGTGAACTCATTGTCATGTTCAGGAAACCAGTCTGAGATGATTTGCGTTTTATGACATGGTGTGTTATCCTGTTGGAAGTAGTCATTAGAAGATGGGTACACTGTGGTCATAAAGGGATGGACATGGTCAGCAACAATACTCAGGTATGTTGGACGCTCAGTTGGTACTAATTGGCCCAAAGTGTGCCAAGAAAATATCCCTCACACCATTACACCACCACCACAAGCCTGAACCGTTGATACAAGGCATGGTGGATCCATGCTTTCATGTTGTTGATGCCAAATTCTGACCCTACCATCCAAATGTCACCGCAGAAATCAAGACTCGTCAATTCAGGCAACGTTTTTCCAATCTTCTATTGTCCAATTTTGGTGAGCCTGTGCTAATTGTAGCCTCAGTTTCCTGTTCTTAGCTGACAGAAGTGGCCCTCGATGTGGTCTTCTGCTGCTGTAGCCCATCTGCCTCAAGGTATGACTTGTTGTGTGTTTAGAGATGCTCTTCTGCATACCTCGGTTGTAATGAGTGGTTATTTGAGTTACTTTTGCCTTTCTATCAGATGAACTAGTCTGACCATTCTCCTCTTACCTCTGGCATCAACAAGGCATTTGCGCCCACAGAACTGCCGCTCACTGGATATTTCCTCTTTTTCAGACTATTCTCTGTAAACCCTAGAGATGGTTGTGCGTGAAAATTCCAGTAGATCAGCAGTTTCTGAAATACTCAGCCCGTCTGCCACCAACAACCATGCCACATTCAAAGTCACTTAAATCACCTTTCTTCCCCATTCTGATGCTCGGTTTGAACTGCAGCAGATCGTCTTGACCATGTCTACATGCCTAAATGCATTGAGTTGCTGCCATAAGATTGGCTAATTAGAAATTCGCGTTAATGAGCAGTTGGATAGGTGTACCTAATAAAGTGGCCGGTGATAGGAATGAAACCCAGCTAGCTTACATAAAAAAAAAAAAAATGTAAAAACATTTAGATTCATCTTACAAGGTAGACATCAAAGCAATTTATGCAATGTGACCACTTTCAAAACACCCTAGCAACCGCATGGCAACATGCTGCGTACATAAAGATTGCCCTGGCATTGCTTTTGTATCAAGCACTCAAATGTCTTTCATGCAGTAAGTGCTAAAACCTGCTTCTCCTTCAACGGATGTCGAAATGTAGGGCAATATCAGACACCCGAATCCATTTTAGAAGACGGATGGATCATCTCTGTTACACTTTACAGTCCAAACAAACTCTTCTTGCTGTCAGTTTAGCAGCACCTTCTCCTGAACGCCTAAAAATAACTCCACAATCCGACAGTCACGATTTAAGACAACGGACTGCACTGTGCCACGCACTTATTTATATTTATAAGAGAGTTCCATCATTTCATTCGACTCATGTAAATTAGGTGTAACATTGCCCATCTCTTGAGTCATCACTTTGGAGTCGGCTAGATAACGTGTGTGTTGTGTGTGTGAGAGAAAGCCCTTTCCGCTAATGCTAATTTAAGGTCCTGAAACAGTGACAGGCTTGTTCATTATTCCACACGTCTGGCTGTGTTCACCGAGACACATGGAGCACAGGCAGTGCCAGTGGACAGGGGTGTAAAATACTTGAGTCATTTTACATCATTACTGTATTTGACTGCTACTTTTGGAGATGGAGTACTTGTACTGTAAATAAGATACTGCATTTTTATTAGTCCTTACAATTTAATTTAAACCAAAAAAGTACTAGGATTTACATTTTATTGTTTAGTATTGTATAGTAAATGTGCAATAATGTGCATTTACCGTATTTAATATATAATTTACTTCAAATATGGTAAATGCGCTATAAAAAAGTGTAACTTGTGCACTGTAAAATTTTTTTGCTGTGCAGTGACAGTGCTAACCAATGAGCCACCGTGCTGCCCACTTTTTACTCGAGTAATATTTACAACAGATACTTTTACTCTACTTGCACTACATTTTTGGGTTCTTTAATTTGATTTTTCAGTACTCCACTGCTCGTATCCACAAGACTGATGGTTTTTTTCCTGAAGTCTCACCCGTTGAGTGGCAATTCTCATCAGCGACTGCATGTTCTACAAGGCTGTCAGCAAAGGGCCAAGAGATAATAGGGTACGAAGGTCATTTCAGGTGGCCGTAAACATTGACTGCCCAATCACGTTTGACCATGCGCTAGTAATGACGCCCATATTTCATCTCTGTCAGCCAGTGGCATTTATCTGGGCCATGATTGCAAACCTTCACCTTCCTTCCTTCAGCTTATTTTATTCACCTTATAGATGCTGAGGGATAAATACACAGTACTGCATGAGACCACAATCAATGCTCAGACTCGATACTGTCAATGTTTATAAAATCACGAGAGGGAACATGACGTGAGTGATTTCTTCACTCGCTTGTTTAAGGGAATTGAAGAATAAATACTGCTTCTTGCAAGCGTAGATTAAAGGTGTCAAGCAAAAGGGTAAAACTGATTGCGGTTGTGTAAATGTGTGTCTCATCGCACCTTGAGTTTTAGCTGCTGTTGAAATTGACATTCAGAATAACATGTTGGCTTATATACTTAAATGTAGATGGTTTAGAAATGTATAATTTACTGTTTGAGAAGTACCGCTGGTTAACTTATGAATCAGTGAGCTTGAGTGTTGATGTCAAATGACATGCGTTTGTTCCATGCCTTTAGGCATAAGAATTTGTCTAGGTAAAATGACGTGTAAATAAGTTCAATTCACCTTTATTTGTATAGCACATTTAGTATAGTACATTTGTATTTACAATGTAGATTGTGTCAAAGCAGCTTCACATATAAGGTCATAGTAAATAGGAACAGTGTAGTTCAGTTTTTAGTGTTTAAGTTCAGTTCAGTTGAGCTCAGTTCAGTGTGGTTTAATAATCACTACTGAGAGTCCAAATACTGAAGAGCAAATCCAACGATGCGCAGCTCTACTGATCCCGAACCATGCAAGCCAGTGGCGACAGCGGAGAGAAAAAAAAAACTTCACTAGTTGGCGAAAGTGAAGAAAAAAAACCTTGAGAGAAACCAGGCTCAGTTGGGCACGACCATTTTAATTTCTCCGCTGGCCAAACGTCTTGTGCAGAGCTGCAGTCTCAGCGGTGGAGGCTGGAAGCTGGCCTCAGAACGAAGACAAAGTCTGTCCCTGGAACGTCACAGGAATCAGTCTCATGTTCTCCACTCCTCCATGACCACCACAGTAGCTGCTCAGGATACGGCCTGGTCCAGGATATGGAAATATGGAAGTAGACAATCTTATTTCAAAATGAAACCAAGATTATTTTACTTAAACGTGCAGATAATTTTGCTTGTTTTAAGGTTGAACTCATTTAATATTTACTTATGCTGCATCCCAATTCACATACTTATACTACTCCCTAAAAGTATGTACTTTTTTGTGAAGGAAAAGTACAGTGCATCCGGAAAGTATTCATAGCGCTTACCTTTTCCACATTTTTTATGTTACAGCCTTATTCCTTAATGGATTCAATTCATTTATTTCCTCAACATTCTACACACAATACCCCATAATGACAATGTGAAAAGATTATTTTGAAATTGTTGCAAATTTATTAAAAATAAAAAACTTGAAAAATCACATGTACATCAGTATTCTCAGCCTTTGCTCAATACTTTGTTGATGCACCTTTGTCATCAATTACAGCCTCAAGTCTTTTTGAATATGATGCCACAAGCTTGGCACTCCTATCTTTGGGATTTTTTGCCCCTTCCTCTTTGCAGTACCTCTTAAGCTCTATCAGGTTGGATGGGAAGCGACAGCGTACAGCCATTTACAGATCTCTCTGAGGTGTTTCTTTAAAAATGGCGCATTTACGCCTGGCGTTTTGGTGTGTACGATCACATTGACGCCCTCTATTTAGTCACGAGATGTTAAACGTTGACAGAAAAGGATTCAAAAATGTTGCTAATATATGAATGGAAAATAGATTTTTTATGTTTTTTTTTTTATCACAAAATGCAAAACAATTTAGGTGTTTTTAATTAACTTGTAATGAATTTACTTTCGTTTTATTAATCAACTTTCATAATTATTCCTATAATTTTATGTATGCAGTAGTTTTATATTAGTTTATGTTTAATTCTATGCAATGAACATTTAATGAGAGCGTGATGCTGAGCTTGTTGCTGTCTATGTGTGTGAAAGAGAAAGAGCGTGGTGTTGTGTGTTTATGTGTGTGTGTGTGTTTATACAGACAGCTTGTTATAGGCTGTCTGGACTCTGTATCATCTAGCTGGGTGGTGTTTTAGTCTCGTGCAGATTTCTAATATGAACAAGACAAACAGGTGACCGCGAACCTAAGGTCGCATACACAGTATTCAGTTTCTGAATGGTTTAGGCACAAGCCAACAGTTTGGTGACGCTGTCTGAGCCTTACATCATAATTTTTTTTCATTATGCACGGTAATACCGTATACAGATTTGTGGCACAGTAATAAAGTAAGTAATAGTTGCCACCTGCTTATTTGCTCTACCGAGATCTATTTACAGCATATCTACAGCCATAATCAATTGTATCAAATGATTATAACATTCAGTTGATTATTGATGTAAATATGCCCACTATTTAATATGCATGAATGTATTTCATCTGACTTAATTGAATTAAATTTAAACAAATGATTATTGCCTTCAATTGATTATTGATGTAAATATGCTCACTATTTAACATGCATTTATTTATTTCATCTGATTTCATTCTAAATAACAAAAAAGTTTCAGTTTTAGGGTTTACATTAACTCTAATAACGCTGATTTACAGCACAGTAATAAAGTAAGTAATAGTTGCCACCTGCTTATTTGCTCTAGCAAGACCTGGAAAGTGAAGTGTTTGTCAAGACTAATCTCATCTCGGCACGCGGCGCTCATTGAAGGTCTGTTATCCAGGGAGGTTTTGGAGAACAGCTGAGAGCACAGCTGTGTTGTTCACTGACTTCAGGTCTGTTGACCTGCTCTGTGAAGAAGCTGGCAGCTGATTCGGCCATCCTCTGATCGAGTGCTTCACAGGGGTTGAACTGGCGAGCTTATCGCTGTGGAGAGCTGCTGCAGGTGTGGAGCTTTCACCACTGCAAAATCCCTGCTAAAACCTACATTTTACTTCAGACGGTCTGCTTATAAACTTTTTCTCTTTTTTATCTACCGTTACCACACTCATTTTGAAACATTGTTGAAGGGACAAACAAGAAAAGTGAAGAGAACTACTGTAGATTTCCAAACGTGTGAGTGGTTTTAGCTGTGCCAGAAAAATGTTTGGACACTGTAGGTGTTTGTCAGGAGACTTTAGAGTTGTAAATACAAGGAATTACTTTGTGAATTTGCACTTCCAGTTCCATCTTCTTTTAGGACTTCTTTTACAATCACAGTTGTAATTGTTTTATTACTGCTTACATAAACACGTTAATGTTGTGTTTATTTTAAATATGCTGCATTTTGTCATCTAATTCTTCAAATGCTCATGCTCTCTAATCATGCCATTAACAATCATCATTTATCACCTACAATATTTTTGATCTACATAAGTAGGGTTGGTTACCGAAACCCGGTGCCTTTTGTAACCGGTATGCACCGGATCGAATCAGCATATGAATTTTGGTGCATAATTCCGGTGCCACTGGTGCTGCGACAAGAATGTAAAGCAGGTCTCATACCAGAAGCGCCGCTCAGCGACATGCAGCGTTGCACCACGCAGCGCCACACCACGCAGCGCCATGCATTTTAGAATTCTAAACATGGGTTTCTATCAAGGTACACAGACTGGCGCTGCAAGTCGGTGGCTGTCCGCAGCGCCCAGCCACGACTCATGACACGGTTCATATTTCTGTCGCACCACAGAGCGCCATCTGAATACTTTCATTTTAAATAACATGTGAATGTGCGCGTCTGGTGTGTGATGCTTTCAACTGTCATATGCACACCGTGTCGCGGCGCATCTGGTGTGTGACACCCTTAAGGAGCATCAAGGCATGCATCAAAGGCACACATAAGTACGCGTTGTCACACCATCTCTTATTATTTAATTCTAAACAGCTTTGAGGGATATGGACACCGTCAGCGATGTCAGGCATTTGTTCTTGCTTATAGATGGCAAAGAGCACAGTATGGCGCATGCGGTGAGTGACTCCCTTAATTAACACACATGATCGCATTCATCAAATTTGCTTAAACTAAGCATTCTAATGTATGGCTGTATTTTACAAGCAAGGATTCTGACACACCATGCAACATGCAGCAGATGCTTTACAAAAGTTGCATGTAAGGGGGGAAACACGGTAAACTTATGAAATTTGAGGGCTCATGGGGTCAACTTAAAGGTAAGGAATGGACTGTCTTTGACAGCTTTTGACATCATCTGGCACTATCAATGAGTACGTTTACATGGACACCAATACTCTGATATTAATATGATTAAGACAATACTCTGATCAAGAGTGTACCATGTAAACTGTGATTTTTGATTATCTTAAAGGACCACAGACATGCACAGGAAACATTTATAGGCTGGTGACGCAATGACGTTAATGGATCTATGTGTTATAGCATGTAACTGGGAATCATGAATGTAAAATTCAAAAAGCACCTCATGTAAACACCTGAATCATATTATTGTCTTATTCAGATTAAGGCAATAATATCTAGTGATTCGTGATCTAATCACTGATGTCTATGTAAAAGTAGTCACAAGCCCCAAACCCAGAAAATAAAGGTGTTTCCCGATTTTGATGACAGCCTTTCCACAGGTTAGTAGTAAGCTAATGTAATGTTAATAGCATAATGCAAATCTTGCATTCATGCTAACTAACAAACATTGTGACTGGAGCGCCCAGAGGAAACCCACACCAACACAGGGAGAACATGCAAACTCCACACAGAAATCTGGGTGTCATATTAGACAGCAATTTAACTTGAAAATCATATATCCCATGTCACAAACACTGCCTTCTATCTGAGAAATATTGCTAAGTTAAGAAGTATGCTATCCATCTCAGATGCAGAAAAGCTAGTTCATGCTTTTTTGACTTCTAGGCTGGATTTGGATACTGCTCTGTTTGCTGGCTACCCAGAATCCTCCATTACCAAACTTCAGCTAGTACAAAATTCAGCTGCCAGAGTTCTTACCAGGTCTAGAAAATATAATCATGTCACCCCAATTTTATCCTTCTTACACTGGCTGTCTGTTAAGTTTCATATTGAATTTAAAATATTGCTTCTTACCTATAAAGCTTTAAATAATCGAGCTCCTGTTTATCTAACCAACCTTCTGTCTCGCTACAATCCAACCCGCTCTTTAAGATCTCAAAACTCAGGGCTTTTCGTAGTACCTAGAACAGCAAAGTCAAGTAAAGGGGGTCGAGCCTTTTCATTTATGGCTCCTAAACCTTGGAATAGCCTTCCTGATAATGTGGGTAGGTGAGAAGGTGTGTAAACACATTATTTGAACATTTATTTTCATCAGGTTTCCAGTCTGTGTCTTCAAGCTGACTCCTAAGGTAAACCAGGCATAAAGTGTGTGTAAGTTGCTACCTCTGATTCTGCTGTCAGTCACATTTAATTTTATTTAACGCTCTAATAACATCTCGTTTGATTTTTAGAAATAGGGCACTCTAGGTTTTGGGTATAAAGTACTGAAAAAATGTAGGTAATGCATGGAAATAAGTCATTGGATTGGATTCTAAACTGGTTTGGAATAAGTCAAGAGAGAGTAAATTATGTTGAAATTTTGGTGAACTGTCCCTTTAATGCAGTGTTCGTTCGTGAAGATCTTGATGAACAAATTGTACATTTACAGTCATACTGCTTTTGGTTCGTGAGTAAAATCCAGTCATTTCCAGTAGGAATTCACTCATTGTCCAGATGAATGTTCACATGAATGTGAAAAAGCAGACCTACCATGTGTCTTTCTACATCTGTATTCTATTGACTCTAAACAATAGTCTTTTGTATTCTTTCAGTTGGGTTATTTTACTTCCTTAATAGCATAGTTCACCCAACAATGAAAATCACCTAATAATTTATTCACCCTCATGTGGTGTTAAACCTTAATGATGGTTGATTTTCATAGTAGGAAAAAAAAATCTGTGCGGCATTTTTCAAAGTATCTTATTTTGTGTTCAACAGAAGATAGAAATGTAAATTAAGTTTTAAACAAGTAAAGGATGAGTAAATGATGACAGACTAAATTTTTTTGTTTGGACTATCCCTTTAAGTACCAGATTTGCTAATGGCTTCCACCACAAAATCTCACAAATAAAACCTAACTGTCAGGATTTACTAAAGACATGCTTTTGAATGCAAAGGCGTGGATACTGATACCGATATTTTGGACCTTGTTTCTTATGCATTTGTAGGAGTTTTCCTTTCAGATGCTAAATACAGTATATGTGGGGGGAGTATTTAAATGGCTCTAAGCGTTGCAGTAGTCAGTATACTGGTATTAGCATTGCGTGCTTTAAACATACTGTACAAAAGCACATCTTAACCCATTTTGCACTTGTGTTGCTAATAGATTACATGCACACGGTTATCATCGGCTCTGCCTGTTTGCATCTTACTTCGTTGGTCATTATGGAAATGAGCTGCCGCATCTTTGTTTTTCAATTCACACATTGTCAGCAGAGACACCCACAGAACTTTCCACTCGGCGCCTTTATGGAATTGCTTATTTTCCCTGTTTAGTGAATCTGGCCCTGGGAATCATAAGCTTTTGTTGATCACAGAGCAACAAGCCATTGGGAAATACATTCTTCTTTTTTATTTGATCATTTCTGAAGTAAAAATCTGGAAACTTTTAATCTGATGGCTTGGAAAAAAATAACAAGCCGTACAGTCTAACTTATCATTTATCTCCATAACACAAACGATGTGCACCAAAGTGTGAACGGTTAGCGTGAGCCATGGTAAATGATGGTTGCTTTAGCAAGTGCCAAATGAGTGCATAATAAACGTCAACATATTAGAAGCTAAAGGCATTTAAATCATCTTTGCTTCGATGCATGAGAGATCAGCATCTCAGGTTGGAAATAAATACACAACATATTTCACAATTCGACTGTCAAGAGGAAATTAAAGGAGTTTGCTCGCTTGTCAGAGTTTCCCACTGAGGTTTTTGCATGGTTTATTTGATTATATCCACCAGTTTCTTTTCCAGTACAAGTATTTAAGCAGGTTTAAGAACAGTTGTCTGCACAGACAGGGCTGCTGAATAAATCATCATGACACAAGGATGCAAAAAAACGACTTTATTTAACAAGGTTGAATGCTTCCATATGTTACATACTGTACAAAGACTCTATGCTGCAGAGTATAGCACAATATCGGTTTGTGAATCTTATGTGAATGGATATTTATGTGATTATGCACTGAAAATATATGACCCTGGAGCACAAAACCATCTTAAATTGCACAGGACTATTTTTTTTTATAATAGCCTGATTTATAGCTGGCAAATATGTATTGAATGTGTCACCATTTTTCTTAGAAAACATATTTCTAAAGGTGCTGATGACGTGAAACTTTAGGTATATGTCAGTAACAACACATACACACACTAACCAGCCACTTTATTAGGTACGCCTTGCAAGTACAGGGTTGAACCGCCTTTTGCCTTCAGAACTGCCTTAATCCTTCGTGGCATAGATTCAACAGGGTACTGAAAACATTCATCAGAAGCCATTCAGAAGCACTAATTCATGGTAATAACAAACCATTAATTTAATAAACTACTAATTAGCTGTTTATTAATAGTTAGTAAGGTAGAAGTTGGGTTTACAGTAGGCTCTGAGTAGGATTATGTCACAGTTGCACATTTTCAGTAATGCTTGTGAAACGAGGATTATCAAAAAGGCATGTCTTTATTTATAAAACACTGACCTTAAGGAACAGGAACATGGAAACACAGGCAGTACGAGCAATGGTGACAAATACAATAGTGGACAATGAACTGACGCAACTTAGGGGTATAAATAACAACACATGATTAAACTGATAATAAATAGGGGTGCAACACAGGTGGAGCTAATAGACACTAACAAATGTTGGGAAAACAGAACACAGGAATCACATGACATTATATACAGTTGAAACCAGAAGTTTACTTACACTCTAAAAAAAGGAACATAACCATTTAAAAAAAATGTCTGATGGTAAATCAGACTAAACCTTTACTACTTTAGGTTTGTTAGGATTACCTAAATGATTTGCTAAATGCCAGTACAATGAGAGATTTTTGTTTTATGAAATTTGTATTAATCTCTAGACAGTCAAAAGTTTACAATCATTTCCTCTGTATTTTTTTTTAGCTTTGCTTTTAAACTGTATAACTTTGGTCAAATGTTTTGGGTATCCTTTCGCAAGCTTCTCACAATAGTTTGAAGGAATTTTGGCCCATTCCTCCGGACAGAATTGGTGTAACTGAGTCAGATTTGTTGGCTGTCTTGCTTGCACAAGCTTTTTCAACTCTGCCCACAAATCTACTATAGGATTGAGATCAGGGCTTTGCGATGGCCACTCCAAAACATTCAATCTGTTGTGCTTAAAGCACATTTTAACTAATCTGGCAGTATACTAAGGGTCATGGATTGTTTGGAAGACCCATTTGTGGCCAAGTTTTAATTTCCTGGCTGATGTCTAAAGATGTTGCTTCAGTATTTCTACATAATGTTCGATCTTCATGACGCCATCTATGCTGTGAAGTGGACCAGTCCCTCCTGCAGCAAAACAGCCCCAAAACATGATGCTGCTAGCCACATACTTCACAGTTGGAATGGTGTTCCTAGGTTTGTAAGCGTTCCCCTTTGTCCTTCAAATGTAACACTGGTTATTATGGCCAAACAGTTCAATCTTAGTTCCATCAGACCACAGGACATGTCTCCAAAAATTATTCTTTTTCCCAGTGTAATTTAGCAAATTGTAATCTGGCTTTTTGTTGATTCTGGCTTGTTGATTTTCCCATGTTGTCACAAAAGGAAGCAGTGTGTTTGAGGTTTCCTTAAATACTGTTATACATATGTGCCTCCAAATAACTCTAATGTTGTTAATTAGCCAATCAGAAACTTCCAAAACCTTGACACCATCATCTGAGCTTTTTCAGAGGAATGATAATCTTATTGTATGTAAACTTGACATTCAAGAAAAGTTATAACAATTTATCAAAAGATATCTCTCTCTCATTATTCTGCTTTTAAGCATAACAGAAACAAATTTGATAATCCTAATTTACCTAAAAGAGAAAAGGTTTAGTCACATTAACATCTGACTTTTTTAAATGGTTATGTGCCTTTTTATACAGTTTATGTAAACTTCTGGTTTCAACTGTATACACATGGAACACTACATATAGGAAGCGCCTAATCATGACAGATTAAGGATGCAGAATAAGATTATTCTTTATAACTACCAATGAACACTAAATATCTTAACCAACCCAGGCTCATTTTGATAACTTACTGCTGTATATATATATGATGTTTAGGCTTTTTGAAATATCAAAATTCTCTCATGAGTGCCATTCGTGTCTGGTGTTCTCACATAAATCCACCAGTGGTTGCTGTTGACTCACTGACTGAATGACTGACCGATCGACTGACCCACCATCCTCCCTCCCTAAACCCAACCATTAGAGTTTTCAAAAGCACTGATTGACCCGTCCACTCACGTTATTAAACCCAACAGAAAGTTTTAAAAAGCAATCCTAAAAAAGAAAAGCTCTCACTTGATTTTTACCACGTTTTCAGATTTTACCACATTCTTACCCTGTTATTTACTTGTTTGTTTAATTTTTTGGCTTCTGTTTTTGTCTCACCCATTTACTGAAACTGTTCTTTGCTAGACTCAAACCCCATTATCATGGTCAACTCCTCTCTGTGTCTCAAGTCCGCCGACGTACATGGCGAGCTACTGGAAAACTAGTAACAGCAGGAAAGCCATCCGGAAGTTAGTGGTTAGCTAGCGCGAAAAGAAACTGCGTCATACCACCCCGTAGCGTTCATTTTAAAGACTAAATTCTGCCATATGTGCGTCTGGCTACATAATTCGCGATCTCCAGAAATATATATAGGTATATAGATTTTATGATCCCAAATACACCCAAGGAAATTCTCAATCGCTGTCAGAAAAGAAAATAAAACTGCCAGAGTGGTCCAACCAATCTCCTGACCTGAATCCAATAGAAAATAAGAACTAAAGATCAGATTTCATGGACGAGACCCATATAACCTTCAAAATGATTAGACTCTGCTGGGAAAAGATCTAATGTGAGCAATGTATGTGACTCCATTGTCCAAACATGAGTATCATTATCTAAAAAAAGATTTTAGTTTTATGCCAAATATTATTAGAATTTTAAGTAAAGATCACATTCCATGAATATATTGCACATATTTCCAACTGTGTGTATATATATATATATATATATATATATATATATATATATATATATATATATATATATATATATATATATATATATATATATATATATATATTAAAACTTTAATATTTAAATCGATTTGATGTCAACACCTTGATGTCTATTTGATGTCCATAATCTATTTGATATCCAAATAACGACACAAAAATATTGTAATATATGAAGAAAAAAAAATTTCACCTGCAAGCTTCAATTCCACATTTACAATGGATTTTGTGTCCCTACAATGCGCAATCTACTTTAATGTCAAAACAATTGACATCTAACATTGGCATGCGCTTGAATATTTTTTGCCGTGTTTTTTATGCCAATGTTAGATGTCAATTTGATGTCGTTTTGACATCAAGGTAGTCAATTGACTTCAAATCGATTTGCATTTTTGATATTCATTCCTTCATTTTCTTTTCAGCTTAGGCCCTTTATTAATATGCGGTGGCCACAGCAGAATTAACCACCAACTTATACAGCATATGTTTTATGCAGCTGCAACCCAGTGCTAGGAAACACCCATACACACTCATTCACACACGTACACTACGGCCAATTTAGCTCATTCAATTCACCTATATCGCATGTGTTTGAACTGTGGGCGAAACCAGAGCAACTGGAGGAAATCCATGCACGTGGAGAACTTGCAAACTCCACACAGAAACACCAACTGACCCAGCAAGGGCGACCGGAACCAGTGACTTTCTTGTTGTGAGGTGATCCTGCTACCCACTGCGCCACCGTGACGTTATATATATAGTCGTTTTGATATTTTGCCCACTGGGTAAGAGACCACTTGGACCACTTTAAAGGCATTTTTATACAATTTAATTTATTTGTTGAATCCTCAGATTCCAGATATGCAAATAGTTGAATCTCTGCCAAATATTGTTTTATCCTAGGAACCAAAAATCAATGGATGATGTGTAAATCTCAATGACTATGTTTACATGGACATCAGTAATTATGGTAATTAAAAATCACTGTTTAAATGGAAGACTCTTAATCAGAGTAGTCTTAATTTCTTTTTTAAGCGGATTTCTGGTGACCATCTAAACATACTCATTGTCACAGTAATGACTGCTTTTGTGGTCCATGGTCATGTAATGTAAATTGAATAAAGATATGACAAGCATTAGGTTTTGACATAGTAAAATAATAATAAAAAACTAATTTCAATTATTGCAAAAAAAAAAAAAAAAACTGCAGCCTTCAGAAACAACAATGTATGGCTGTGGTGTTTATTCCATGCTCACCTTATAATTTATAGGTATTTTCCTAATCATATGGAGTTGGAGCTAAACTTTTATCTTGGAATGATTTCGGTTAAGCGTCATGATCCTCACAGATGGCGGGGTCTAGTCTGGTGGCAAAGTGGCTTGGAAAGTGTATTTTCCTGACATCTCGACATCTAATTATGATAAGTTTCAGAGAACCCAACTATTTTCACAGTTTGTGGCAGATGGTAGGTTGTGAGCGCTTCATGTAGGTGTATGAGTTAAATACTATGAAAATAGACTGGATCTCACAAAGGGACCAACCTTAGGATGTGACAACCGAGTTAAGTGTTATTTTTATGATCTTTGAGCACACATATTAATAATGTAGTTAGCATGATGGGTATTTTTATGCTCCCTAATTTAAGGTTACACAAAAAATGGCTGTGATTTCAATAGTAAAAACAGTAAATGAACGGTACAAACAGTAAAACTGCCACACTGACAATCTGTAAGATTTCTCTGTCAACAGTATGTTTCCTTAAAGGTGCAATATATTAGTTTTTTGACTCTTCTAAAGCATAAAGATACCATAATATGTTTGCAGATATTTAAGAAACATGCTAAGTGAATGTATTTATCTGAAAAACAATGCTGAAGTCAGATATTCTGCTTTGAAAATGTAAGTTACGTGCCGGAACGTCTGTCTTTGTTTTGATCATTTAACCCGTCCAATGCCAGTTCAGCCAATTGTATTTCAGCACCTCAGGTTACCTTGAATTTCAATAATTCATTCAGAAAACTCTCAAAGTGTTTGTCCGCAACTGAAATGCGACCTCTGGTGGACAGTAGCAGCCTCCGAAATGAGACGTAGATTCAGCGTTCCACATGAGATGGTTAATAATGAGAGAATAATATAAATATTACAACCGTAAACATTAGGTGAGCAGGTTACATTGTAACCCTGTCCTAACAAAACGTTACGTAAGGAGATACGCAGTGATAAGCAATTTGGCTGTTTGCACCAGATGAAACACGACAGAAATTTAAATACAGCCGTTCAGATGCACAGAATAGTGCACTTACTGCACTCCAGCAAAAGGGTAAGGTTTATAATCTAATTAATACATATTAAACCTCTTTAACATTATTAAATGTACATACTGAATCACTGAGATGTGTTGGTGTACACTGAGTCATAGTTCTAAAGTTCAATTTCAAACGGTTTATTTTAATTTCAGATCTGCTGCTGCTTTCAGTAGTATGGCAATACATGTCATGTAAAATGGCATTCAAACTCACATTATTAGCATTGATAATGAATAAAGCACATAAGGTGTACCTGAGGTGATCACAGTTTATTGTGTTGTTCAGCTGCAAGAAATAAAATATAAATTTTAGGTGTTGGTTAGAACAAAAACTCCTTTAAATATGGAAAATATTCCTTCTATCAAGTGCCATTGCTTTTGTTGAAACACGACTTAAATCAGCCTTTAAGCTCGATAGTCCAGCTCGCTCCTGTCAATCTGGCAAACTGCGCTTGCGTGTGTTTTGAACCAGGTGTGCAATACCTATTTCAACCACCGGCTGTCAAACTTACATACTGCACCTTTAATATATACTGTACAGTAAATAACCATGAATTGACTTTCCCAGAATTTATTTTATGCTTTTTATTTGTTGACGTTAGAGGTTTTTTCATCAGTTATGTAGATTAGAGTTTTATCTCACATCAAATGTTGGGAATTATTGTTTATTGCATTCATTTTAAGTGCATTACGATGATGATGTTTAGTAGTTGTATGAATGACACAGAGCGCCTTCTATACTGTATATTAATATGTTTTTATATGATTGTCAGAAAAGTTGTTTTTTCATAAGCATTGATGTATTATATGACTTTCTCATCTTCATATGCTTACGGTTGTGTGTGTTTTTTTTGTAAAAATAATTTGTAGATGTTAGTACTTCAAAACATCGGTCTATGGCACTATAAATTAAAGAAATATGGTAGTTGACTGTAAAACTGTAAAATTAATTTTATGGTTTCCAACATATTTGTGACTATAAAATAATGGCAACCACAATGCAGTTATGCAGTTTTTATGCTTTTAAAGATTGGTGTAAAATAATGACATTGAGAATTACTTGGAATTCAACAATTCATTCATTTATCCATTTTTCTTTGGCATAGTCCCTTTATTTATCAGGGGTCGCCACAGCAGAATGAACCGCCTACTTACCCAGCATGTGTTTTACACAGCGGATGCCCTTCCAGCTGCAACCCATCACTGGGAAACATCCATACACACTCATGCACACACATACACTACAGCCAATTAAGTTTATTCAATTCACCTATAGCGCATGTTTTTGGACTTGTGGGGGTAACCGAAGCACCCGGAGGAAACCCACGCCAACATGGTGAAAACATTCAAACTCTACACAGAAATGTCAGCTGACACTGTCTGGACTCGAACCAGCGACCTTCTTATTGTGAGGCGACAGTGCCGCCACATAATTTAACAATTCTAAAAGTTTTTTTTTCAGACATGTTTTTGAGCTCATTGTGCTCAACCTTCCTTTTTCTTTCTGTTTTTAATTGGTGTTGCTCTGAGGCATACAGATGTTCTTTTCTAGCAAGACATGAAAAAGATGAGTCGAATGAGTCTGAATGAGTCAAATCTCATTCAGTATTTATTTGTTCTAGAGGCATTATAATATTCTTCGTCATAGTCAATATTGCACGTTTTGATCTTTTGGTTTGTTATCTTTGCAAAGTGAATCAAAAACTATAGAATACCTGAAATGACTTTGAGGGAATAATGTTGATGTCATATGATGATGTCAGCTCGCATATCGTTAAAACCATTATGCCATCATAGACAATAAATTTAGACTTTCTGATGCGATATTTTTGACTTTCCCCCATTCCATTTACAAATATTGTTAAATTAAAATATGTATTTAGCTCAAACTGGTTCAGAGCACAAAGAATGTAATGTACTTAACTTGTACTTATTAAAATTGTATTTATTTATTTATTTCATAAATTCCCTGTTTGGCTGTCTTGACAGCATATTAAAGCTTTTTTAAAGGACATTTTTCCACTACAGCAGTTTTTCCCAACCCTGTCCAAGTTTTAGAAACAACAAATAATAACTTGACTTCTAGATGATCATTTGGTATCAGAAGTGGCTTATATGAAGGGCAAAGGCCTCTAGATCACACTTATTTCTTGTCACTTAACAGAAATAATGTACAGTATAGAATATAAAGTCATACTGCAGTGGAAAAATAATTAATATTCTGTATGACTCCCATGAGCTTAGAGGACTGCATCCATACATCTCTGCAATGACTCAAATAACAAATTAATAAAGTCATCTGGAATGACAAAGAAAGCATTCTTGCAGGACTCCCAGAGTTCATCAAGATGTATTGGATTCATCTTCAATGCCTCCTCCTTGATCTTACCCCAGACATGCTCAATAATGTTCATGTCTGGTGACTGGGCTGGGCTTGACTGGAGGCTGAAGTATGAGAAGGAGTGCTATCTTGCTGAATAATTTGCCCTCTCCTGTGGTTTGTAATGTAATGGGCAGCACAAATGTCTTCATACCTCAGGCTGTTGATGTTGTCATCCACTCTGCAGATCTCTCGCACACCCCCATACTGAATGTAACCCCAAACCATGATTTTTCCTTCACCAAACTTGACTGATTTCTATGAGAATCTTGGATCCATGCAGGTTCCAATAGGTTTTCTGCAGTATTTGTAATTATTGGGATGCAGTTCAACAGATGATTCATTAGAAAAATCTACTTTCTGCCACTTTTACAAATGATCAACTAGAAGTTGACAAGATCACGGTCAAGACTATGTAAGGTAGTGTGTGTATGTGTATGTACATACAGTATATTCATTAAAGTAGCACAAATTGTGACGTAAATTTAATGACTGATTTAGGCTTGTTACGCAGCTAATAAGAGCCACTCTGTACAAGAATGTCATCAGTCTTTCTTGAAACAATATCATAGAAGTCTGTGTTGTAGTATTACAGTAATGTCCCATCCTTCAACTAGAAAAGTGTCCAGTTCATACTGAGATGATGGTGAAAATTTACTCTGCAGTCAGTTAGGAACTGGCAATAATAGGTATTTTGTGATGATGGCTTCATCTGAAACCTAAACTTATACTGAGAGGATGACGCACATCTCAAATGCATTATCCTTTTGCATCTCTTTCTGCACACTGTTACACTGTAAAAGACAATTAGTTGACTTTACTTAAAAAGAAAGAGTAAACTTGTTGCCTTTTAATTATTAAGTAAACAAATTATGTGCGTAATTATAAATTTAGTCAATAGGCACAGGTGGCATAACTTTGTTTAGCTACAGCGGTTTCGTTCCGTGCAACTGAAATGCGGCGTTGAGAAACATTTACGATTAAGTATCCAAATGTTTTTCTCGCTTAATGCCAGGTGACTTACGCTCTGCACAGCCTATAACTGCAGCTTGTGCTGTATTGAATGTTCTCTGAAAATATGCAGACAGAGTAATAATATTGATGTGCGTTTCAAAAAACAAATTGCTATCAAGGACGACACCTAGATTTTTTTTACCTGAGAACATGAAGAGATTGTGGAATTAACAATTGTGAGAGAAAAAAAATTGCTGAATTTTGTCAAATTACATTTAGAGCTATAACAACAAGTACCTCAGTTTTGTCAGTTACTAAAGGTGCAGTTTGTAAGGCCGTAACATATGCTGTAAGTTTGACACCCAGTGGTTGAACTAGGTATTGCACAACTGGTTCAAAACACAATCAAGTGCAGGTTGCCAGATTAAGGACACCAACAGGAGTGCCTGACTGTCAACCCTGATTTAAACTGTGTTCTAAAAAAAGGCAATGGCACGCACTAGAAGTAATATTTTCCATATTAAAAGGAGATTTTGTTCTAACCAACACCTGAAATTTCTGCTGTAGAAATGGTTTCTATTTTTGGCAGCTGAACAACAGAAAACTGACAATGATCACCTCAGGTACACCTCATGTGCTTTATATGGTGTTAAATGCTAATTATGTGAGTTTGAATGCCATTTTACATGACATTTATTGTCATGCAACTGAAAGAAGCAGCAGATAGTTCACCTCAGATCTTGAAAATAGAATAAACCGTTTGAAATTGAACTTTAGAACTGTGACTCAGCGCAAAACAACACATCTCAGTGATTCAGCATCTACATTTAATCATGTTAAAGAGATTTAACATGTATTAATTAGATTATAAACCTTACAATTTTGCTGTTGTGCAGTGAGTGCACTATTCTGTGTTTCTGAATGGCTGTATTTAAATTTCTGTCCTGTTTCATCTGGAGCAAACAGCCAGATTGCTTTCACTGCGTATCTCGTCACGTAGCGTGTTGTTAGAACACAGGTTTACAATGTAACCTGCTCACTTAATGTTTACGTATGTAATATTTATGTAATTTGCTAATTAATAACCTCATGTGGAACTCTGAATCTGCGTCTTATTTCAGAGGCTGCTACTGTCCACCGGAGGTCACGTGTCAGTCGCAGACACACATTTTGAGAGCCTGTTTTCGACCAAGGCAACCTGGGGTGCTGAAATATAATTGGCTTAACTGGCATTGCATGGGTTAAATGGCCAAAACAAAGACAGACATTCCGGCACGTAAAGCACATTTTCAAAGCAGAATATCTGACTACAGCATTGTTTTTCAGATAAACAAAAATGTTTCTTACATATCTTCCAACATATTATGACATTTGGATGCTTTAGAAGAGTCAAAAACTTACATGCAGCATTTTTAACTTAAGAGAAAATGATTAAAAGCATTAAGCTTGGAGGACAAGTAGAGCTGGACATTATCCATGTAGCTGTGAAATTAATATATATCTTTTTAATATGAACCAGGGTCAAAATATAGATAAATAAAAATTGCCTCGTGGGCCAGGTTTGGCCTGTGGGCCGCCAATTGAATAACCCTGATCTAAAGAGTTTTAGCTAAACTAAATAGAAGTATAGTTAACAGTCCCAAACTGACCACCATTAATAACAGATTGGAAACTTTTTGGCGGCTCTCTCTGTATTGTTTGAGGATGTTGGATTAATTTTTCAACAAGAAATTGTGATTTCATAACATTCAGTATATTGTCATATATATTCTTACATTGGAAATAATAAACTTGCGCGTGGAAAAGACATGTGAATAGCCCGCTGTTATAGTTACTCCAGTGTGCATGCGTATTAGCCTTGGTGTATAAACTTGGAACTTTAAACTAGCGCACAGGTGGCAGAACTTTGTTTAGCTACAGCAGTTTCACTCCCTGCAACAGAAACGTGGCATTGAGAAGCCTTTATGATCAAGTATCCAAATGTTTTCGGCGGCTCGCGTCACTCGTTTATGGTCAGGTGACTCACGCTTTGCACAGCCTATAACTGCAGCTCGTGCTGTATTGAACAAACGCACGTCACTTCATAACTATAGTGGTTGTTTTTCGACTGAACTAAATTGATTTTTGATGTCTTGGTCACACTATTTGAAGGGCCGGAACAAATTGCCTCGGGGGCCAAGTTCAGCCTGCGGGCCACCAATTGAATAGCCCTGATCTAAAGAGTTTCAAGAGTGGTGTAGTGGTTAGTGCATCGACACATACACTCCAGTGCTCGCGACGACCCGAGTTTGATTCCCGCCTTGCGGACCTATGCCAATCCTTTCCCTCTCTCTGCTCCCCATGCTTCCCTGTCAATACTCTCTACTGTCCTATCTAATAAAGGTGAAAACCCCCTAAAAAATAATTATAAAAACAACCGATTGGAAACTTTTTGGGGGCTCTTTCTGTATTGTTTGAGGTTGTTGGAGTAAAAAATTTTTTTACAAGAAATTGGGATTTCATAACATCCGGTCTTTAAAATTGTTTAAATGAGCAGTTTTTGATTGAACATTATTAATACACCAATTCAGTTCTTCAGTAATGTTTATAACTCTCTGTGGGGCAGCATGGTGGCTCAGTGGTTAGCACTGTTGCCTTACAGCATGAAGGTCGCTGCTTCGATTCCCGGCTGGACCAGTTGGAATATTTGGAGTTTGCATGTTCTCCACATGTTGGTGTGGGTTTCCTCCGGGTACTCTGGTTTCCCCCACAGTCCAAAGTTGAAGCTAAATTGGCCATAGTGTATGGGTGTGTGTGAATGTGAGAGTGTTTCCGAGCACTGTGTTGCAGCTGCAAAGGCATTCGCTGCAAAAAACATATGCTAGAACAGTTGGCTGTTCATTCTGCTGTAATAAATCATGGACTAAGCTGAAGAAAAATGAATGAATGAATGAATGAATGAATGAATGAATTAATGATTGAATGAATGAATAACTATCTGATCCTTTTTTCTCAAACACAGCTTACACAGTAATTTCTCGATGCTTATAAATTACAGTCATCATTTCAAAGACCTTCCCCTTAAGCCATAAAATAGCGGCTTACAGAAATAGTGTGCGTTTCTGATCACTGCACCTGCTATTAAATCATGTTTTTCTGTTCAGACTGCTTGTCTTCTGCGGAGCTCATGTTGCCATGAAAGCTTGCTTATCTAAATGCTAATTGTCAGACCTCTTTTATTTCTGACAGATACTAATGCTAATTGCTAATTGGCAATCAATCTAATGTGACTCACCTTTGCAAATGCATTTATAATTACGATTAAGTTACATCAGTTAAAGGTGCACTCTGTAGCCTTTTGATAATTAAAAAAGTTTTGCACATATAAAACATTAATTTTTTCTTCAAAGATTGCTCATCAGCTGAAGACTCGTATTACAGATGTTTATTGAGATAATATGATCAGATGTGTTTTGTGGTTTGACCAATTTAGTTTTCAAGTCATTGTTTCAATGTATATGTTTACAGAACATCTGAATTAAAACGTTTACAGTTAAATAACTTTAATAATTTATAGAGCAAATTAGGGAGATATTATATCAGGCCCGGCTCCACGGGGGGAGAAACTTGGCCCACCCTGGCCCCAATTCAAATAACAACAATTTTTTTTTGTTTTTGCGATGCGCTTCATAACTGAGAAAGCTGCATACGATGTGACCGTGAGCATGTGAACATGTTTTAGCAAGCCAGGCTCATTTATAATCTTGATTAAAGGGCACCTATGGTGAAAAATCTACTTTTCAAGCTGTTTAGACAGACATATGTGTAGGTATAGTGTATAGATCGGCATATTGGGGTGAAATAAACACACCCAGTCCTTTTTTTAGATTTAACAACATAAAACCGGTGGACCAATTGCAGCGGTTTTCAGACCAACCGCAACTTGACGTAGGAGTGCGGTCCCACCGCCCACCAATATTGATTGACAGCTGCGTATTAACCTGTCTCCGTAGTATTGATCTGTTCAGTTCGCTAGGATCATCAATCATCATCAAATCTGATCAAAAGTGAGTTTTACAAGTTTAAAATGTTGTAAAACAGAGCATGTGTGTAATGAATTACAGCGATTTACTTCATCACAGTCGCGTTTCAGAACAATTATAAAAGAAGACGCTTCAATCGCGGTTTGTGGATGTTAAATCAGGTATACTTTGTACAATAACATAACAGATATTCATACAGCAGTGGAGATTATCCTGTCACATTTGCGTGCAAAAAGAGTGAAAAGCTAAATGCGCGCTCTGTCTGTGTGTGTGTGTGTGTGTGTGTATCTGTGTGTCTGCGTGACGACATTGTGTGTGACTCATTGTTGCAACTCCACAACAAATACTCATTGGTGAAGTATTTCTCACAAACGCTACGTGAGATTTAATAATTTATTTATTTAATTTTTTATTTTTTGGTCGCACCCAAAATGTCACTTGGCCCACCTTAAAGTTCCAAGCTGGAGCTGGGCCTGCATTTTATATTGTATTTAACATTGTGTGATGATACAGCATACCGATGATGATTATTACTATTATTAATAATATAATGGTGACACAGTGGTTCAGTGGTTAGCACTGTCACCTCACAGCAAGAAGGTCACTGGTTTAAATCCCAGCTGGGCCAGTTGATATTTCTGTGTGGTGTTTGCATGTTCTCTCCGTGTTGGCGTGGGTTTCCTCTGGGTGCTCCGGTTTCCCCCACAGTCCAAAGACACTACTTTAGAATAGTCCTCACTTTAGATTAGGTCACAAAATTGCATGAAGTTGAGTTAATAAAGCATTTATTAACATATTAGTTAACTATTAGTATATGCTTGAATAAATAAGATATGTAAACGTTGATTTCAATAGTTTATTAATCGTTTACTAACTAATTCTGAATGATCCTAAAAACTCTCAACTACTCTTAAATACAAATGGTTTGTAAATAATGCAATACTTAATTTAGTAATGAAAAATAAATCATTAACAAAGTATGAAAGTACAAGTATTAAGCACATTATAAATATGTTTGTAAGTCAAGAATACAGCATTTGTAGCTGCAGTTATAAACTGCTTACTAACGCTAATTAATTTAGAGTTAATGCTTAACAGATAATGAATGAACTATTTGCTAATGCTTAAGTGATTTATAGTGTGTAGTTATTATAAAGTGTTACCGAATTTTCTGTATGTACGTACATCAAAAGCAAGTAAGCTATGGCTCACGCCTATTGACAGTGGAAGATGATTTATGGTTAGTCATGTCAGGAATCCAACCATGTTGTCCTAACAGAAACAGGCTCAGCCATCACAATGAATCAGTTAAGGTATATATTTATGTTTTAATGTAATTAATGCTATGTTACATTTCAACAACGTTGTAAATAAACTGCATTTGAACCCTCACCTCAGTTGTACTCCCTTGTTACAATTATTAGCCCCCTTAAGCACAATTGTTACAAAGATTTGCCTAATTACCCTAACTTGCCTAATTACCCAGATAAGCCTTTAAACTGCACTTTAAGCTGAATATTAGTATCTTAAAAAATAACTAGTCAAATATTATGTGCCATCATCATGGCAAAGATAAAAGAAATTAGTCAAAAATTCTGGCTTTAACTGTATGAATAAATATGAGCATATCTATCCTCCTACAATCATGTGGATGCATTTGCAGCGAAACGATCCTTCCATCCCTTGGTTTTTAGTCATTATTACTGTCAATATTACTGGCAGACTACATATCAGATGTTACATGCATTTGATTAGCATTCAGTGTGCTGTATATCAACTCCCAGTATAACTGTATGGCACCAAGAACAACAAACTGGCCACGTACGTATGATCAGCGGATGATCAAAGATCTGATGATGGGCATGATCATACTAGCAGGCTAGCGCTCGGCTCTGGTGTGCTTCCAGCTCATGCGCTCCAGCTGGTCTTGTCCATCTCAGCCGGTCTGTATCTCCAAACTGCACCTGCTGTCATGGCACCATCAAAGCTGTGCGCGTCTTTTACTCTGAATAGAGCTCTAGAAGACCACGCTCAAATGAATTCAGTGTGCAGTCAATTCATATGAATGCATTTCTGTCCCTATATAGCCGACAATGTTTGTATTACAGGAAATACACAGGAATGCATGTGATTAGGAAAATCATCTGTGGAAAATAGATGGGTATTTAGAAACTATGCAATATGTTTAGCATTTATTTTAAGCACATACATTCCTGTACAGTCAGAAGTAGTGTACTATACTGCTACACTGCAAAAAAAATCTTTCTAAGTGTTTTTGTCTGGTTTCTAGTTTGAATATCTTTGCTTACCCCATTGGCAGATTATTTTGTTTCTTACAGTGTGAGGAAAATTATTGTAACCTTTACTAATTTATCAGTTCCAGACTTTGTTTTCAATAATTTAAAAATATTTACTTTAAATTAAAAATGTTAACATTAATTTTTCTTATTTAAATATATATATACATAGCCAATCAAATGGCAGCAACTCAATGCATTTAGGCATGTAGACATGGTGAAGACGATCTGCTGCAGTTCAAACTGAGCATCAGAATGGGGAAGGAAGGTGATTTAAGTGACTTTGAATGTGGCATAGTTGTTGGTGCCATACGGGCTGATCTGAGTATTTCAGAAACTGCTGATCTACTGGGATTTTCACACACAACCATCTCTAGGGTTTACAGAGAATGGTCAGACAAAAAAAAATATCCAGTGAGCGGCAGTTCTGTGGGCGCAGATGCCTTGTTGATGCCAGAGGTCAGAGGAGAATGTCCAGACTGGTTCGAGCTGATTGAAAGGCAACAGCAACTCAAATAACCACTTGTTACAACCGAGGTCTGCAGAAGAACATCTCTGAGGACACAACACGTCGAACCTTGAGGCAGATGTAAGCTGTCAGCTGGTAAGCACGAAGAGGAATGGCGTCATACTGCCCCATTGTGTTCGTTTTAAAGACGAAATACACCCATATGTAGTTCTAGCTACATAATTTGCGATCTCCAGAAATGTATATAGGGCTGAGCCTACATTGTTCAATTTGAATATCATAAGCATAGCAATGGAAGTCCATGCTTGGGTATTGTGTGACCATATTCCAAGAGGCACTATTATTTTAAAATCATTTAATAATTTTATGTCTGAGTTATGATATTGTATTTTATGCCTACGGTTTAAAACTACTGTAGTTTCAATCTAAATTTAGGTATGAAATGGATATTGGTAAAATATACGAGGGTTGGGTCGATAGACGATCAAATCATCCATCGTCGATAGACATCACAATGCGGAGCTGGCATTGCAATCCTCCGCCCCACCACTGTCGCAGCAACTCTCTCGCAAAAAATACACAATTAGGCCCCCATTACTCTAACATGTCTTTAACATGTTAAAATTGCATTTAACATTTAAAATGGCATTTAGAACGAAAACAATCCACGTCCAGACTGGCGTTTCACCTAGCATTTCTGAAAAACCCACACTTCACCACTGTAAATACTCATCACGTGACTACACACACACACGGTCCTACGCTGCAAAGTACGCACGCGTCTTTCAATTCATCTTGTCTCTGTCTAATGACCTTGTGTCCTTTGAATCGATCAGGTATCGTGTCACAGTGTCAATACACTGCTTCAATCTTTCGCTTTCACGCTTGTACTTAGTAATTTTAGCGAAAACCTCAGCGACTGTTGGTTGGTTCCTGTTGTTTGTTTACCTTTTTTACCAACCAAGTTTGTCGACGCCATTATAGCGACACAGATCACTCTATTCATGCCAGAGTCCTGCGGAAAACGTGATTGACAGGTGGTAATTTGTGTGTAACTGATCTTTATTTATTTATGATTGGTTATTGGTAATTAAGGACCATGCAGGTCAGGTAGTTGAAACGGTAGGCTACAAATAATTAATTTGTTATGAATGAATGAATTATTCATAAATAATTAATTCACCAGGAAATGGGTCTGAAATACGGGAGGCTCCCAGGAAAAATTCCCCTTAAGAAATATATATTTTTTCGATTCATGAATAATTAATTCACCATCGCCTATGACGACAATGCCATCGTCATGTTTCACAAATTGGTCGACATCACTCATCCCTATAATATACCCATCTCTGCGTGACATAGTCTGGGGCACATAGTTGAAGTCAAAATTCAACTATTCATTTAAATATAGAGGGGGGGGGGGAGTGGTGGGTATGTCTAGGTGTCGGAGGTGAGGTGTCTGAATAACACAGCTAAGTAACTGTACTATGGTTCGGTTTCAGATGGCCGCTGCAATTGGATACTATACCAAAGTCGGACTCTACCAAAAAGCTGAGGACCAGAGGGATGGGTGGGGGAATAGGGGGTGAAATTTAGAGGGAGTTTACTGAGAGAAATAACAAAATGGGAGGGTGGCGGGAAATGGGTCTGAAATATGGGAGACTCCCAGGAAAAACCCTCCTTAAGAAATATTTTTTTTCGATTATTCACAGAACAAACCATGGTTATACGATGACTTTCCTAATTACCCTAACTTTCCTAATTAACCTAGTTAAGCCTTTAAATGTCACTTGAAGCTGAATACTAGTATCTTAGAAAATGTCTAGTAAAATATTATTTACTGTCATCATGGCAAATATAAAATAAATCAGTTATGAGTTATTAAAACCATTATGTTTAGAAATGTGTTGAAAAAAATCTTCTCTTCGTTAAACAGAAATTGGGGAAAAAATATACAGGGGGGCTAATAATTTAGGGGGGCTAATAATTCTGACTTGAACTGTAAGTATGGTACCAAATCTGGAAACCAGTTATAAAACTATAATTATTGTCAACCACATCAGCATATGAGTAATTATATATCAGGTATTGTTTTGTGCCTCAATATCAAGCAGTACTCCTCATACTGTTCAGATTTTCTCCAGCTGAATTGGATTTTCATCTTGCAATCAAAACGTATTCATATTTGAGGCCGATATAGCCATAATGAAAGTCTGGTATTCTGTGCGGCGTGATTTTTATATTAGTGGACTGCATTAGTTCCATTAGGGAAACAGCCTACAGGAGAGGAACGGCAAATGGAGGTTGAGAGGCCTAGAACGATCGCAGCCGCTTGCTGATTCAAGCACAATGATGGGAATTAGTGCAGTCTATGCGCTGGAACATAATTAAGAAGTCCAAAAATCTCAGCATTACAGAAGCGCGAGACTTAAAGTGCTCTTCACTGTTCCACATGCTGGTCTGCTGCATATCCATCAACCCTGCTGTTTTTCCAGACATATTTTACTATTCTATTCTGCTGTCATCCAGTTACAGTAATTTACCTCACACACAAAAAACAACATTTGCTGGTTGTTCAAACTACTTATTTAAAGATTCAAGACACCCTGGAGTACTTTTTTTTTGAGATTTTAACACATTTGTGTGTGTTGAGCATCAATTAAGACAACGTTAGCACCTGTCAGCTTTAATCGTGGATGAAACTGGATAATTTTGAGCTTTTGTCAGCTAATTTCATCTTCCGGGTTAAAAATCATTATTTGGGTGGGATAAAAATGCTGGCGTAGTGCTCGTCTTCCTGTCCAGAGATTATTTCTTACTAATATTCATAGACTGAGTTTTCTTATCTTATGAGAAGACCCTGCTTCTTAATTATTTATGACAACACGTGCTTTGCGATGACAGACAGACCCATATGGACAGATCTGCCAAGCTGTGAGAAAGCACACGACACACAGTATTTAGCCATTCATACAGGGTCAGTTGTGTTTGTTTCCATAATCCATGGGGTTTGTTATATGGTTTTCCTTGCAATACTGTCAGCAAAGCCGTTTGTGTGCAGTAAGCATTTTTGTTGGGAGAGCTGTGCGAGAAATGGAGAATGGCGGACTTTGTCTTTTATGACTTGAGTTTGTTACTGTTCAGACACACCGGGCTCTATTTAAGGTTGCATTGCTCTGAAAATAGCAACATGTCATAGAAACACCTTATTACACAGGGTTTATGATTGGGCCCTTTGTCTATATCTGTGCTGCTGTGTTCGCACATGTTTAAAATCATACACTGACCCGTAGCTAGCCTGGTTATGGGGTGGTTCTTTTTTCTCAAAAAATTTAATTTCTATTTAATTGTGATATTTAAATACTGAATTTATGTGACATTTTAATCACTATTTTTAGCTGGATCAGCTTGTCAGGTGGTCATCACTTTTTGATGTGCCAAATATTTTCTAAATATTTAGAATTAAGAAATATGACATTTATTTTTATAATACAAATTTATTATACACAATATGAAAATTTATTATACACAATATGAAAATTTATTATACACAATATGAAACAACAAACTGGACAGCACATTCAACTTTCTTCAGTCAGAATTTGGCCATTTGAATAATAATAATAATAATAATAATAATAATAATAATAATAATAATAATAATAATAATAATAATAATAATAATAATAATAATAATAATTTAGGGCATCAAGTGGTGCAGTGGGTAGCACAATCACCTCACCGCAAGAAGGTCGCTAGTTTGAGCCTTGGCTGGGTCAGTTAGCATTTCTGTGTGGAGTTTGCATGTTCTCCTTGTGTTCGCATGTGTTTCCTCCAGTTGCTCCAGTTTCCCCCATAAGTCCAAAGACATGTGGTATAAGTAAATTCGGTAAGCTAAATTAGACGTAGTGTATGTGTGTGAATGAGTGTGTATGGGTGTTTCCCAGTGATGGGTTGCAGCTGGAAAGGAATCCGCTGTATAAAACATATGCTGGATAAGTTGGCGGTTCATTCCGTTTTGGCAACCCCAGATTAATAAAGGAACTAAGTTGAAAAGAAAATGAATGAATGAATGAAGGAAGGAAGGAAGGAAGGAAGGAAGGAAGGAAGGAAGGAAGGAAGGAAGGAAGGAAGGAAGGAAGGAAGGAAGGAAGGAAGGAAGGAAAGAATGAATGAATGAATGAATGAAAATTTAGAGCTTAACCATTTTTCCAGCCTCTCTTCATAGATGACAACAATAGCCAAATTAGTATTCAAATTAATTTTAATATGGGAAGCTTTTGGTACTTTTCATACTTTTTTATTGGTCATGTTACAATGCAGTAACGAAAGAGGACTGTTGAACTCTTGAAAAATAATTGTTTGCATTGGCCAAAACTGATTAAGTCTTTCCAGGATTGCGCTTGGTCTTAAAGCCTTTTTCGCAGTTTTTCTTTACTATGTATGATGGCATAGCAGTCACAATAGGACAAATAAGCTTGTGAATGGTAAAAAAATTCAGGATCTTTGTCAGTGAGGGGTAGGTCTTCTGAACCACCCGAACCCTCCCTGGCTAAGGGTCTGATACAGATTACCAGCAGCGCTAATGGTTGGAATAGATAGGGAAAAAGACCTGCTTTCCACTGTGTCTGCATTCAGAGCCGGGGATTGAGAAGGAGAGAAGACCTCCTCTCTTATAGTCTTTATATAAACATAGTCTTTAAAATGATATAACAAATTGTGGTTATATATTACATTAAAGGCCACTTATGATGAAAATCATCTTTTGTAAGCTATGTGGACAGAACTGTGTGTCGGTATAGTGTGTCCACAGTCATATTGGGCTGATATTTCTGAATGTTAAAATAGAATCCATATCCCTCCCATTTCGAGGCCCACTGCAACGTGATGTAGGAGTGCGGTTTCCCTGCCCACCGAATTGATTGACAGCGGCATATTAACATGTCTTCATAGGAACGCGTATAATCATATCAACAAGACAGGACGTGCGCAAAGCAACTGGGATTAAAAGATCTGTTCAGCCTTCTGTGATCATCAATCATCATCAAATGTGATCAAGAATGAGTAATGAATTACAGCGATTTTACCGTCTTTTTCATCACAGCCGCGTGTCAGTACAATTATAAAAGATGACGCTTCAATCGTGGTTTGCGGATGTTAAATCAGGTTTGTTTTGCACATATTTAACATAACGGATGTCCATACAGCAGTGTATATTAACGTGTATCCTGTCACATATGCGTGCAAAAACAGTTCAAAGTAAGTGTGTGTCCACTGTGTGTGTGTGTGTGAACTTTGTAACAACATTGTGTGTGACTTATCGAGAGGCTTGAATTAACTCCACAACAAATACATCAAATAATCAGGAAAGTTCTTACTGTATTTCTCACAAACATTACGTGAGATCTGCTTCCTTCATGTCAGTCACTGTGCTGTTTATCTGACACAGCCGAACGCGGAGATTGAGGCACACTCTGACAGGCATGTGGAAATAGTGGGCAAGGAGAACCAGAATTAGAGGCATAGGCCACAAAAAAGCTACATTGTGTTTAAAGCAGAAATTCCAATATTCTGAAAGGTCTAATAAATAATCTGAGGGGTGTTTTGAGCTGAAACTTTACAGACACATTCTGGAGACACAACTTATCTTGAAAAGGGGGTAAAATAGGTGCCCTTTAAATTACTTACTGTTTATTTCTTTGCATTTTAACTGTGTAAACTATAAAATCATGGGTCTCCTCACAGTTTATGTCAGATTTTTATTTATTTTTTTGTCTGATTTTGTCAGGCAACTAACAGTTCTTCTCTCCCCTCATTTCTAGACCATACCCACTCCTCCCTCTGCTCGCAGCACTTTGGAAAATTTTTTTTGGTTGTAGACTTGAACAGAAAGAGGGGGTTTTTATGACACTTTAAAATGAGCTAAAACAACACAAATCTTGATTTTTGTTTTGGAACAACTTACTTGGGTTACATTCAATCCACTTAATTGTATAAAAACATGTTGTCCCAACACAAATCTTTTGTGTGGAATCCATATTTTTTTGACAGTGTATTTTTTATATATTTTTTATTAAAGGTGGCTGTAACATCTACACCAGGGGTGGGCAATTAATTTTCCCAGCGGGCCATATTAGACACCTGAGTGGTTTTAAAGAGCTGAACTAATGCAGTTAACACAGTTCTATCCAAAATATGAACATATAAAAATGTTATTAAAAAGAAAAAGGAGTATGTGAAACATTATAATGATGCAATGAAGTACAGAGCACACAATTATTGTTTTATTTTGGCTTGAAAGGAGTTTAAATTGAATGTAAAATCGGCTGCATTCCCTTTCTTTCCATTAAACCCATGCGCCATTGCACTTCCTACACTGAAAAAAAGTGTATTTTATTTAAAATACATTTTTATATTGGATTGAGTTAAAAAAAAGGATGGTTACAGCTTTTAACCTGTTTTATTCCATTTGGTTTCAAGGAAGAAATGATCCTCCCATGGAAAAATTAAAGCATTTGTTGTCTGCTTTCAAACAATTTACATGGACTGAATTTAAACACACAAATAAAGTTGGACATTGCTAAATTTAATTTGTTTGTTTAAATTTATATAAATAGTTTGCAACCAGTTATCTTTAAAAAAAAAAAAAAGTAAATCCAAATAATTGTTTTGTTCTCATTTCTTCAATCCTATAGTATTTTTCCTTTAAACTAGCTGTTTTCTTGTCATGTGACTGCATAAAAAAGAACTGCTATTCACTTCTTATGTATTTCTAATGTGAGTTTAAACACCATCTTATATAAATAATATTTATAGTCATACTGGAAGCACCAGCAGATAGCTTTCCTCATTACTCAAAATAAAACAACTAGCAATAGCATAGCCTAACATTATACACATTTATTATAGATTAGTCCAAAGTACATTTGTTTTTGACGGGAAAATGCTTTAATGTTGATTTTAAGTTGAACCAAAGTAATTCAATTAATTTAAAGTCTATAAAAACAACATTTTAAGTTTAAGTTAATGTCATTTTTTTCCTTGGGCAGAATAAATATTTTGACTAAAATTAAATAACTTTTTTTTTGTTTCAACTGAGTCAAAATTGTAATTTGAGAAAACTGTATAAACTTATAAGTAACAACTTACAAATTATTTTAGGTTGGTTCAAAGCAAAACTATATACAGTACTATAGTATGGGTATTTCCCAGTACTGGGTTGTGGCTGGAAGGGCATCTGCTGCGTAAAACTTATGCCGGAATAGTTGGTGGTTCCTTCCACTGTGGCAAACTCTATTTATCTGAAATAGAGACTAAGCCAAAGTTAAATGAATGAATGAATGAGTATTAATGAAGAAGTTATGGAATCAATCGAATGCTTTCATTACAGATCTGTACATTTTTAAAGTGACATCTCTGTTATTTAATGTTAATTGAACATAAAAATGTGTATTTCAATTAAATTCAATTCACCTTTATTTATTTAAGACTGGTTTCTCTCAAGGTTTTTTTCTTCACTTTCGCCAATTAGTGAAGTTTTTTTCCCTCTTCGCTGTCGCCACTAGCTTGCATGGTTCGGGATCTGTAGAGCTGCGCATCGATGAATTTGCTCTTCAGTGTTTGGACTCTCAGTAGTGATTATTAAGCCACACTGAACTGAGCTAAACTGAACTGAACTTAAACACTACAAACTGAACTACACTGTTTCAATTTACTATGACCTTATATGTAAGGCTGCTTTGACACAATCTACATTGTAAAAGCGTTATACAAATAGAGGTGAATTGAAAATTGAATATGATCATATTTTCTAGACCTGGTAAGATCTCTGGCGGCTGCATTTTGTACTAGCTGAAGTTTGTTAATAAAGGATGCTGGGCAGCCAGCAAACAGAGCATTACAGTAATCCACCCTAGAAGTCATAAAAGCATGGACTAGTTTTTCTGCATCTGAGATGGATAGCATACTTCGTAACTTAGCGATATTTCTCAGATGATGGAAGGACATATTTGTGACATTCGCTAAATAACTTTAACTTTAAGCACGTATATATTTAAATTTTACAAAGAAGAATGATTTTGAATGAGATTCAATTTCTTTATATTAAGCCATTCATTTCAATTGGCTTAACGGTTTAGTTTCTTTGTAGCATTTTCTATATGATAATGTATGTTAATTATTCTACTGATTTTTAGTTACATTGAAACTGCTCCGAATGAACAGGTTTAGGTGTCCTTTTGGGATTTTGAATGTTTATTGAGAGGCAATGTTGACATGTCTGCAATCAGAGAGAGAAACCTGCATTAATCTGTTTTAAAGTTTAGTTCAGGAAGTTGTCATCTTTGGCTCATCCTCATGTCACCCCAAAACCAATTTTATTCCTACCATAAAACTATGATTAAATGTTCTGTCTGCTGCTTTGTTGTGTGTCTGCAATGTTGAGCATATGGTTAAAAAAATAGAGAGCATAAATGGAGTATATGAGTGATGCGCTATTGTGAGCTATAGATATATGATAGCATTACGTGTAAAGAAAAACAGAGATTTTTTTTGCCAATATCTGCTGGAAATCTCATTCAAATCTCATTCAGATGTGATTTGATGTCACAGATGTCATTTGTTACTCCGCAAACCTTGACGCGACATGTTTGAAATTGCAAATGCAACTTTGAATGAGATTGTGAAACTACGGCATCAGAGGTGAACTAATTTGATTCTGCACTTTTTTTTTTTTTTAGCTTTTACATTATTTTTCAGCCAAAAAAAACGGCACAGTTTGAGTTGTGCACACCATTACTGGTTTTCAAAGAAACAATTTCTTATTTGCCTATATGCCTATGTTATTGAGCCTTCAGTGCACAATGATTTATAAGAAAGCACCCTTTTTTTCACCCTTTGAATGTTATTCAATAATAACAACAACAACAACAATAATAATAGTTAAAACATTATTTTAATACATTACAATATGCATTGTTTTATTTAATAACAACAACTATAATAATAATAATAATAATAATAATAATAATAATAATAATAATAATAATAATAATAACCATCATCATCATCATCAACAGCAATAAAAACAATAACAAGCTATAATTTTATTATAATAAATTTCAATATGCATTGTTTTATTTAATAATAATAATAAGAAGAAGAACAACAACAACAATAATAATAAAAGTTAATAATAATAATAACAGCATAATCATCATCATCATCAAAAAAAAACAATAACAATAGTTATACTTGTTTTATTATTATTATTATTATTATTATTATTATTATTATTATTATTATTATTATTATTATTATTATTCATTCATTTATTTTCTTTTCGGCTTACTCCCTTTATTAATTTGGGGTCGCCACAGCGGAATGAACCGCCAACTTATCCTGGACATGTTTTATGCAGCAGATGCCCTTCCAAACGCAACCCATTTCTGGGAAACATCCATACACACTCATACACTGCGGACAATTTAGCCTTCCCAATTCACCTGTACTGCAGTCTTTGGACTGTGGGGGAAACCAGAGCAATCTCACGCAGTAAGAGCGACAGCACTACCTACTGCACCACTGCGTCACCCCTATTATTATTATTATTATTATTATTATTATTATTATTATTATTATTATTATTATTATTATTATTATTATTATTATTATTATTATTATTATTATTATTATTATTATTTTAAATGCCAATATGCATTGTTGTATTTAGTAATAACCAAAAATTTTATTGTAATGATAAATATAATATTACAATACATTTCAATATGCATTGTTTGATTTTATAATAATAATAATAATAATAATAATAATAATAATAATAATAATAATAATAATAAACAACTTGATGATGATGACAATAACAATGGCAACGACAACAACATCATTATTATTATTATTATTATTATTAGTAGTAGTAGTAGTAGTAGTAGTAGTATATATATATTATTATTATTATTATTATTATTATTATTATTATTATTATTATTATTATTATTATTATATTGTTGTTGTTGTTGTTTTATTTTATTATTATTATTATTAGTAGTAGTAGTAGTATTATATTTTATTATTATTATTATTATTATTATTATTATTATTATTATTATTGTTTATTATTATTTTTTATTATTATTTTATTATTATTATTGTTGTTGTTGTTGTTGTTGTTGTTGTTGTTTTATTATTATTATTATTATTATTATTATTATTATTTATTTATTTTATTATTGTTGTTGTTGTTATTGTTATATTATTATTATTATTATTATTATTATTATTGTTGTTGTTGTTGTTGTTGTTGTTGTTGTTATTATTATTGTTATTATATCATTATTATTGTTATTATTATAATTATTTTCATCATCATTGTTATTATCATCATTACTATTATCATTACTATTATTACTGTAAACTTTTGCGAAAAAGTACTAAAATTGAAAGTCCATTCTTGTTTTTGTTTTTTATTTATTTATTTTAAGGTTGATCTTGTTTTTCTGCCTTCCCCTCCTCTTTTATTGCAGTTGACTGAATATTGTGGAGCTGTGGTTATGTTTGTGATTGTTGGCACTCTCTGTCTTGAATCCTGTCAGCTGAGGTTTTGCTTTACTCTAGTGATTATCTCTCCCTTTGGCTCCAAGGATAGACATTTGTTTTAATATTTTTGGAGAATACGGGGAGATATTGCTTGCTTTTCTAAATCGTCTGTAATCATTTGTTTATTTGTCAAAAACTCTTCATTGTGCTAAATTTTCTGTGATGAAATACTCCTTTGTTTCTTTAAAACTGATGAGTTGTACCTGTTTTTGCCAGAGACATTTTTGACATTCTTTTCTCTGTATAAAAACAGGACAACAACTTAATGATGAGACTATTATTATAAAATTACATTAGTGCTTTGTTGTTTGTAAATCTATTGCTGGATATAGAAAAAACACATACAGTTAAAGCCCTCCTGAGGATTCTTTTTTTTTTCTTTTTTAAATATTTCCCACATGATATTTAACAGAGCAAGGGATTTTTCACAGTATGTCTGATAATATTGTTTTCTTCTGAGGAAAATATTATTTGTTTTATTTTGGCTAGAATAAAAGCAGTTTTAAATTTTTAAAAAACATTTTTAGGTCAAAATGATAAGCCCCTTTAAGCAATATATTTTTTCAACTCTCTACAGAACAAACAATGGTTTTACAATGACCTGCCTAATTACCTTAACTTGCACAAATCACCAAGTTAAGCCTTTAAGGGCCCTATCATACACCCGGTGCAATAAGGCGCAAAATGTGCATGGCACGATTTTTTTTTGCTATATTCAGATCAGCCCTAATTTTCACGCTTTGGGTCACTTTGTTTAAATAGCAAATACATTTCCGCCACCTTGTGGACTCATGGGTGTGCTGGTCTATGAAGGAGGTGTGTTAAGGCACATTGTTGTGTGGCTATTTTGTGGAACTGAAATAGACGCGCCATTGACAAACTGAGAGCTGGTCTAGTTTAGTGCACAGCATGTTAGTTATGTGCCTATGCAGGTCCAAACACTTACACATTGCTTAAAAAACACAGCATGTACAGCAATACACACATATCTTTACATATGAATGAAATATATTTTTTTAAATGTTACAAAAACTATTATTTTCTATAAATATAAAAACCACTACCCCCATGACTTCTTCAACTTGGGGAGCTTTTTTCAGTTTATTCATGAGAGTATGCATGTGTATAATGTGAGCATTATTATTAGTATTATTTATTATATGCATATTTATATTTGTTTTAATAAAAACAAGTTTAGATTTGTCCACCTGTCTGGTTTTAGAGACGTCTGCATCACTATATGGGGCATAAGAATAGGAAGCGTGTTTGGATATAACTCAGTTTTTTGAGCACACTTCGTTAATATTGTTCATTTTTTCGTTTGCTGGAATTTAGAACTGAATTTAGAAATAGTTTTGAAACAAATCTTTGTGCTTAACAAGCTAAATGAAATACGTAGGCTAATGGATGTCTTCAGTGGAGTGAGTACAACACAGTTTCCTTGCTTCACGAAAGTAAAGGAGTAAAGTAAAGATTAAAAGTAAAGTAAAGAGGCTGAATGGAAGAGACTCGTTCTTTATCCTCGCGCTGCAGATGGTCTGTTGAACTGTTTTCTCGCTAGTGAGGCGTTCAGTTTTTCCACTTACAAAGTCTGCCTTGTAAATAGCAAATGCGCCATGGCGCGACACAGCTCACTTTTAAAGGAAATGTGAGATGAGACTCTGATTGGTTTAATGCAAGTTATGCTCAAAACACACACATAACTCTTTAAGAGAATAAGCACAACCCTGTTAAACCATGCACCACAGCGCAGATCGTATTTTTCCATCTTTACAATAGCAAAAATGGATTCGGACATGCTCTTAATGTTATTGCGCCACAGACTATGCGTCTAGATGGTTAAAATAGAGCCCTGGATGTCAATTTAAGCTAAATACTAGTATCGTGAAAAATATCTAGTCAAATAACAAACAACTGTCATCATTGCAAAAATAAGTTTAATATTTATGTTTAATATTTTTATTTAATATTTAATTTATTATGTTTATAAATGTGTTGAAAAAAAATCTTCTTTCTATTAAACAGAAATTGGGGAAAAATATACAGGAGAGCCAATAATTCAGGAGGGCTTATAATTCTGACTTTATACAGTATAATCTTAACACTATTGATTCAACTGATTGGACATCAATATTATTTTACAAGTCAAAAGGGAGGAAATGGATTTTATTATAATCCTGCATGCTCTCCATATTTAATATTCCTCATTTCTGCACCAACAGTTTGTTGATGCATATTGCACACAAAAACTGACAAAAACTAGCTTGGCGGTTTGGTGGCCTTCTCTTTTGGCAGTTATAGGGAGTAAACAATCATGTTTACAAGCGAGCAAGTCGACACAATGAATGCATCTGAGTGGGAACTAGTCGCTGGATTTTTTTTTTTTTTTTTTGGAAGTTTGCAAGGTTAGTGGCATCAAGTCTCTGACATGCACTCAGATTTTTGTTCCAAGTTGCAGGTAAACCAGATACCTACGAGCACAACTTTCTGAGTGGTCGTATTCAAAAGTTTTCAGTGATGAAACTCAAGAAAACAATTATTTAGCCTCTGCAGTGTTTATTAGACAGGATTTGTTTTTGCACATTATTATTATTATTATGTTATTTATTTATTTGTTATTTATTATTTTATTTTATTTATTTATTATTTTTTTAAATGTTTTAAATGTTTCAACATCTTTTCCCTGATTGGTGTTTTGCTGGTGTGAGGGTGGGATCAACCTGCTACTTCCATGAGATCTACCAATAGCAAAGCAAAACCATCCAATCATTTCACAATGAATAAAATCAAGCCCGCCTTGCATATTCGATCGTTCGTTCAGTCGTTTGTTTGGTGGTTCATTTGTTTCTATATTTATTAGTTAGTTCAAGAAGCTCTTTTACCTTATATGTATATGTATATATATATATATATATATATATATATATATATATATATATATATATATATATATATATATATATATATTTTATATTGGAGTACAATAGGTTTGGATCCATTTTCTGGTAAAAAAAAAAGATTTTATTATAAAATTCATTGCAGCATCAGTGTTTATTTATTTATAAAATTTTGATTTATTTATATTAGTGGTGGGCCGTTATCGGCGTTAGTACTGCGCTGAGGCAAGACTCTTATTGGGCGATTAAAAAAATATCGCTGTTAATCTATTCTCAAAGTTGGGTTGGGAGCTGGGTCTATTCTACGCAAGCTATGATGACTTTCACCTTGATATTTTAGTGCGGATATATACCTGGCCGAATTGCACTGTAGGTGGTGAGAACGAGTCTTCAAACCTCTGTGTATTCCTACTGTGAAACTACCACATCAAACGTGACGTGCTAACATGGATGCAGTTCACTACAGTTAATTTGATTAATGTCAGCTTCACATCTAACTATCAGGCATCTGTAGAGTTTATGTGTTCGACTAAAACGATGGTGAATGAAAGTCAAACAGGTGAGCTTTCTGACAAAAAAGTACCCTTCTGAATCAGATCAGCAGGATGCCCTTCTGGATCTTTCACTTATTTCGAAGACACTACTGACTACGCTTACATGGACATCTGTAATCATTTGCCTTAATAGACAATAAAATAATTAAGGTGTTTATGTGAAGGGCTTTTATGTAAGAGTTTCCTGTAATTTTGGGTGACTTTTACTGAAGTTCGGCAGTTTCACATTCGCTCATGAACATTTCATTCATGCCCCCTTTCCTTTACTGACAGCTGCGTGTGTGGATCTTGTCAGGAAATATGGCAAAGTCCTACATGACGTAAATATTTTGATTGCAGTATTTACTTCAATAATACCACTATTATATACATACTCCATATCTTAATTCCATTTCTGTTTAGTTCAGTTATGACTTAAGTCAGATTTTAGTAATCAAAAATCGCTGTTTGGAGCTTATGTAGGCCTATAGTTCAAAATTCATATTTAACTGAATAAACAGTTAGTAAACACAAGTACATCTTATTGAACACCATTTATTTTCATCATCAATTATCATAATAGAACAGTTTCTCTAACAGTTTGTGATGCATTTTGGAAACAGAAGATGAGCCCTTGGTGTAATGCACCACCTGGCGTGAAAAACCCGTTCTCAAAGACTTACTTTTAGTCATTATTTGGGTAGCACATATTCTGGATGCCTTTGGCAGAATTCAAATGAGCCATTTAAATCTAGATGAATCTAGAATAATTCCAAGATTACAGTGAGATTAATCTAGATATAATTTTTTATTATTATTTTTTTAATGGTTGGTTCAAGGATCTTGTCTCTCTAAACCCCTCCCTCTCTCACAGCCTACTCTCTTCTGATTGGTCAGATGGCCCAGCTTGTTGAGATTGGCTGAAATCCAATTGTCCTTTACCGTATATGTATTTCAGCTATTGCTCAGCTCTTGTAAACATACTGATATGCTGATTTGGGTCTGATATAGTGAGTCAAAGTAAGGGGGCTTTCACAAATCACCTTTTGCATGCTCAAACTCATTATTTCAAATGGAGACATGTAGCTTGTGTGCATAAATAGAAAGTGATGTGCATGCAATGTTTTTACAGGCACAGTGAGTTTAAAAAAAGCATCTGAACAACTTTTCAGAATGCTGCGAGCGCACAATAATCAAATAAATAAACATATAATACTGTTGAATATTTCATATAAAGTTGATAATGTGATGCTGGTCTTTTAAATTTCATGCTCATTTTGTGTCATATTGATCATTTTTAAAACTTTTTTTTAATAAATATTATATAATTATTATTATATATCATTAAATAACCGTTGTTATTTTATAATGTGTGTTGTCTCATTATAATGTTTCACATGCTGTTTTTATTTATTTTTATTTTTTTTAAAACATATAATATTTTGACCAGAAGTGTGTTAACTGTATTAGTCCGGCTCTCTAAAACCACCCCAGTGTCTAATTTGGCCCATTGGGAAAATTAATTGCCCAACCATGGTCTTGATTTTACCGTATCAATTGAAGCCCGGATCCTCATTCTTTTCAATCTCAAAGTGAATTTAATTTTGCAGCACAAAAAGGTCTGTCTTTCTAACATGTTGAAAGCGAAAACCAAACTCTTCAGTCTCAGCAACAACTGCAGTGTTTGAGGGTCAAAGTAGACAATGATCATGGACGACCAATGAAGATCGATCTGTTTGACCCATTTCAGGCTGAATTGCTTTTTTTCTTCTTTTATAGACAATTCATTGTGCATTTCAATCTTTGAAGCTTTACAGAGCATTTTACATTCACACGCAGCTTCATTACACAATAGATGAAAAGTAATGTATTAAAGAAAAGCATACCGTCCATGACAAGTTTCCTAAAATGAGACTTACTGTACATTGTAATATAGTTTGCTCCGAAATGATGTGTGCATGCTGCATGAAAGTAGAAATATGCTGCATTTTTTTTCTGCTAATGGCTGATGAAATTTTCACAACCTCATCTGTCAGTCCACCAGACGCAGAACAGCAGCGCATGCATTATCTATAAGATTTTAGGTGTTCTCTACAGGTACCCGAGAGAGAACTTTCAGTTATTTACTTCATCGCTTCATTACTACATTATTTACTACATCACTAATGAGACTGACATTTAAATACCAGCAAAGTCTTGTAAAAACCGAAGTCTCTGCTTCGTAACTGCTTGCGGATTTGTTTATTTAAAAGATTAAAGGGGACCTATTATGCAAAAATCACTTTTATAAGGGGTTTAACAGTTGTGTGGCAACAGTCTGTGAATATAACCAGTTTCTAAAGGTAAAAATTTATACATTTTATTTTATATAATCACACTAGATTAAAAATAGTCTGCAGAAACACATTGATTGATGTTTTGCCATTGTACTTGTCATCAGAGGGGGAAAGCCCCTCCCATTAGTGACAATCTCTCTCTTATTAGCATAGGATATTAGTCTTGTTTTTGAATCTGCCACTATGCTGACACACAGGCATTTGTAGCTCTGGCCTCTTTTGAAAAGAGAACAATCTCATTTGAATTTAAAGTGACAGTCACCAAATTGGCACAATTAGCATTAAAATCTTAAAGGGGCAGTTTTCAAGAGTTATAAAGCATTATTTGTGTTGTATTGTGAGCTAAAACTTTACATACACAATTTAGAGATATCAGAGACTCATTTTTACATCTTGTAATATGTCATCTTAATACCTGTCAACATTGGGATTTGAAAATATGGGATATGCCGTCAACACCCCGCCCACCCGCCTGCCCAAAAAATATTATATTAAATATTACATTAAAATAACTAAATGCGTTAATCTGGAGCTGTTTCATTGCAAATAAACAGTTAAATGGTCAGTATGTTTTATTATTATTATTATTATTATTATTATTATTAGTAGTAGTAGTAGTAGTAGTAGTAGTAGTAGTAGTAGTAGTGGTAGTAGTAATAGTAGTAGTAATAGTATTTACAAATGATCGAATAAACAGTATACATTATAAAAAAGCTGCAAATAAATTAGCAAAAAGTTTTAACAATTAAAATTAATAGCGATTATAAAGTAAGAGTCAAGGTATCAAATCTCATTCATCTTTTCTTCACTGTATATCATGACCATTCTGATAGTAGCGAATGCATCTGTCAATTAGATTTTCGTTTGATTACATTAAATGACAAAGGTGTCACGTTAAAATTGCACTCATCTAACATTATAATGAAAGCATTCGGTTGCTTTCCCAACTTTTTTGCTCAAAATTAGTTGTGTTTGAAAGAAAACCCACCAAAATTGACATCTTTAGATATTATTATTATTAATTGTGTGTATATGTCTGTTCAAACCCTTCAAACACGCACCCAAAACCCAGACTTTCGCTCCCTGTACAGAATCCATTTTGGAAACAGCACGTTAGCTGTCAGTCACGCACTGCTACATGACTGTTTTGAGGGTTGCATAGGAGAAACAACACTGCCTGTGATGGAAAGGAAGGGAATTGTGCTGTTTTTATATTTATTTCAAAGTGTTTTCATGCCTAAATAAAATAAAAACACAGAACAGATTCACATTTAAGAGCAAGGGGTGTCCCCTGGTGGTTTGGCAGTATAGGTTGTGTATGTGAAGGATTGGCTCTTTATTGCCACCCTTCATAGAAAGATTAAAAATACAGGACTTTTGTCTGCACTTATAATGGACTTCTGAGGACAACATTGCAGATACCTATTTTATAAGTACACACTGTTTAAAGCACCTAACAATAAAAATGCTATTTGATTCACTGTAAAATGTCCAAATGATTATTTTAAAGGTTGAACTGCTGTTTTAGATGGTTATGCATTACAGATCTCATTCCTGGGGGTAAAGTTTTACTAGATTTATAAGGTCAAGGCAGGAAGATATAAATTTTGTGTGGACAAGGTTATCGGGTGTTTTATCAGCATGTGGTTCATGATGATACGTTTGCAATGCTGTGGGTTCTAGCAATGTCTTGTCCCATAAACGTTCATTGTAAGAGCATTTAAAACACAGTTACAGTTTGGGAATTGTTTCTATGGTGACTGATAATATACCAATGATGCAACTTTTTGGTTTTGGAGGAATCACTTTAAAAAGCCCCTATTATGCATTATAAAAGGTCATATTTTGATCTTGGGTCTCCAACAATAGGCTGATATGCAAGGTTAGGAAACACTTTCATTGTCTTCTAATATCTATTTATTTTTACCTAATTATCGCAATGACTTCCTATAATTGTTCAGCGATTTGTTCCCAAATCTCTACTTTGCGTGAGGCTAATCTGTGCTGGTTGGTCCGATGACCCAGTCTGTTGTGATTGGTCGACTGCGTTCAGCGCGAGACAATCCAATATGGTTAAGAGGATTCATAACAGATCCGTGATTACAAGCCGCATGGAGCGATTACAAGTTACAACACACAATTAAATACATATTTAGCAAATTACAGAAGACGAGGCAACCATTTTAATCACACTTCACGTTGTGTAGGAAAGAGAAACACTTATGCTGTGATTACACCAGACACGGACTGCGCGGATAAATCACGCTATTCGTGCGTAAATAGACGTGTGAACATTTGAGTGTACTCGCTTCATTCGCGCATGAAAATCCACTTCATTCGCGTGTCAAATTCACTTCAGAACAGATGCGGATTTGTGTCATGGGCATAGATTCTGTCTGCCCGATGACTGTAGCTTCGTTGCTAAATTGCTAACATAGATATTATTGAATAAATAACTGTGTTTATGTGCTTTATGAAGGCTGAAAAACAGCGTTGATTCGTTTGGAGCCGTGTCTGAGTCCACTAGATCCATTCAGAGGTGCACCCAGCTCTGTGAGCTCATAAACTCCTCCAGAAACTTAACCTGGTTGATGGAAGCTTTCAGCGGTGCTTCTGACTAAGCCGAGCCCAGTCTGATGAACTGTTGTCGGTGTAGGCAGGAGGATTTTCCCCTGGGACACCAACAACAGGCACTACGTCATAATCACAGCCCCGCAAGAGCAAGCTCCTGATTGGTTAACGTGGCACGAATGTCCGCTGAAGTTCACATTTTCCAACTCGAGTGATTCGCGCGTTAAGCACATCAAATGCGCAAAACACTCAATTCGCGTCGTGCTATTCGCAACGCGCCATTTGCGCCACGCCATTCAGGCGTATTGTGCTACAGGATGTCTATTCACATCTTTACATTAACTTAACATGTAAATCACTCGCGCTTGGCGCGTCTTCTGCATCTGGTGTGAACACAGCATTACAGGATCTGGAGGAAGAAGAAACTGGTCCATATAAACTGTGTAACGGTTACTGACAAAGTCCCATACATTAGCAGTCTTTGCTAATCCTTCCTTTAATAACAAACAGCCGGCGGATCCTATGCTGCAGTTAGGCTATTGTATTAATCATCAGAAAAATGACAGAATCAAACACAGCACATGATTGGCTATACTGTAGTGTTGCTGTGAAAATGAACTTTAACCTTTTATTCCCCACAGCTGCATGTCTGGCCATCTCTCAGTGATAGTAAGTTTCACATCATGATCAATCCCATGATCCCCCATGCTCCTCTAGGGTCTTAATGAAAAGGCACGTTCACGTTTTACTGGATCCAGCAGTTTCATATTTGGTATTGTTTCGTGTCGACATCGATACAAACAGGCAAAAGATCTGGACGAACGATGAATAATTTAGACAACTCTGAGTCAACTCTGAGTTCTTTTATATATATGAAAAAGATAGTTTTAAACAAAATGCATTTTCAGATTTAACCTTCAGCTGTGTTACACTGTATAGAAGGTAGTTTTCAAAAACCCATAATAGGGGCTCTTTAAACAACGTGCAATAACAAAGTAACTACCTGGAATGTTGCCCTTGGCCTTCCATTATAAGTGCATTACAGAAAGCATTACAATTAATTATTTCCATAAAGTAAGAGACGATTAAAAAAATTGTTCTGCAATAAACAGCCATGCATTTAAATGCGTTAGCAACTGAATTATGGGACTCTACGAGCAATTATGAGGAAACTTTTGCTTTTAAGTAGATTATTATGACAATGCACAAATGCATCAACATTTAAGAGTTTAAAGTGGACCTACTGTATAATGCCACTTTTTACAAGATGTAAAATAAGTCTGATGTCCCTAGAGAGTGTATGTGAAGCTTCCGCACAAAATACCCCACAGATAATTTGAAATTGCCCCTCTTAGGCTTTTGATCCAAAATGTGCTGTTTTGGTGACTGCCACTTTAAATTCAAATGAGATATCCTCTTATTTCAAAACAGGGCGGGGCTACAAATGCCTATGTGTCAGCATAGTTGCACAGTGGCTTATTTTCAAAGGAAAGCAATACTTTATTTATTTATTTATTACTAGAAAAACTGATCCAATACTTTGTCAATAAAATACAGTAAGTAAATAGATTTTAAATGTAATACAATACATGCTAATTAGTGATTATATTTAAGCAGCTGTTCGTATGTTTATGCCATTCATTTACACAAGTATTGCATAAAAATGCAAACTTCTGAAAATGGGCTTTCTTTTTTAAAATTGTGCAATTTAATTGTTAGTCTATAACTTATTACAAAAATAAAAAACGCTGTATTTACATAAAACTCTTATAAAAAGACTATTTTAAATGGCTAAGAACATTGTGCAAGTAAACTCTTATAAACAGAAACAAAACTCTGCATGAGCCAATTTAGTGATAAAGACTAGTTGTTGTCCTTGATCAATCTTAACGCAACTTCCATTTTGAAAATAAACTCAATTAGCTCAAATACAACATTTAAAAATCCAGAAGCATTTATTCAAAAAAGACCATTTACGTTTACACCTTTAATACATATTTTTTGGGGTGGACTTAAATGAGGTATCAGACCCTTTATTTACTAAAAGGGTAAGTCAGATTCCGCATGTATCTAGGAAATGCATTGTGTTATGTGCACAATAGTGTATAAGTAGTGTATAAGTGCATGTGTAAATGAGTGTGTGGGTGTTTCCCAGTACTGGGTTGCAGCTGCATCCGCTGCATGAAACATATGCTGGAATAGTTGGTGGTTCATTCCGCTGTGGCAACACCTGATCAATAAGGGACTAAGCCAAAGGAAAGTGAATATATAAATTGTTGATTCATTCCGCTGTGGTGACCCTTTAATAAATAAAGGACTAAGCCAATGAAAATTGAATGAATGAATAAAGTATCAGACCCTTTATTTACCTAAAGGGTAGGTTGCAAACTGGAAGCAGGAACACCGTCCAACATTTGAATTATTAAAAAATATCATATATGACACACTGTGCTTGGAATAACGTAGCTTAAAAAACAAAACACACATATTTTAGAAACCTGGAATATTTTTTGGATCCCTTATGAACCCTTTGGGCTGGGTCAGTTGGCATTTCTGTGTGGAGTTTGCATGTTCTCCCTTTGTTGTAGTAGGTTTCCTACGGGTGCTCAGGTTTCCCCCACAGTCCAAAGACATGCGCTATAGGTGAATTGGAAGAATTAAATTGGTTGTAGTGCGTTCGTGCTTGTGTATGGGTGTTTCCCAGTACTGGATTGAGACTCTAAGGGCATCCGCTGTGTAAAACATATCCAATTCAATTCACTTTTATTTGTATAGGGCTTTTACAATGTAGATTGTGTCAGAACAGCTTCACATAGAAGATCATAGTAAATTGAAACAGTGTCAGTTGGAATATGCTGAAATAGGTGGCGGTTCATTCCGCTGTGGCGACCCCAGATAAATAAGGGAATAAGCTGAAGGAGAATGAATGAATAAATGAATGAGGTATCAGACCCTTTTTTTTTTTACAAAATTTTTTATGGGATTTTGTATGTATCTAAGAAATGTATTCTGTTAAACTGGAAACAGGAACACCTCCAACATTTAAAATGTTTAAATTAATATCATAAATGACACACTGCATTTGGAATATTTAACATATAGCTTAAAAAACAAAACACACATATTATTAGAAACCTGGAAATATTTTTTGTACCCTTTATGAACCCTTTGACCTGTGCCTATATTATACTCAACCCAGGATTATCGTGGATACATACCCCTGTATATATTTCTGGAGAGCACAAACAATACATCCCAGGAGGTATGTTTTTTTTGTTGCAGTTTTTGTTTTTGCAAATCCACCAGAGGCCGATGTGTACACTTTTTCAAATCTCAAATTTCTGTAACGAGTGCCATTCGCACCTGCTCGTTCCGTGTAAATCCACTAGAGGCCGCTGTCGACTGACTGACTGACTGATCGACTGTTTTACCTGCTTTCTGTAAACATTCTTTGTCAGACTTTACCCTGTAGTCGCAGTCAACTCCGCTCTGCCTTTCAAGTCTGCTGACTTACACAGAGAGCTACTTGGCAAACTGGTAACAGCGGAAAAGCCATCCACATGGAGGTAAGCTGGGAGTGCAAAAAGTAACAGAAGCCATTGGCGGTGTCATACCGCCCCCGTAATGTTTGTTTTAAAGACAGAATGCCTCTGGCTACATAATTCACGCTCTCCAGAAATGTATATAGGGGTGTATATCCACAATGAGCCTGTGTTGATGATACCCATTGTTATCACACTGACCGTTCATACGCTTCATACGTTATTTGAGTTCTGTTTTAATCTAGTAACATTCTGCTGTGGCGAAAATGAATAAATGAATGTTTTGTTGTAAAATAATAAATAAATAAATAAATAAATAAATAAATAAATAAATAAATAAATAAATAAATAAATAAAAAATGTATATTAAAAAAGAATATTTACATTTCACTGCTCCATGCATTCTTGGAATTGGAAGCCATCACTTGCTGTTGATTTTGCCAGACTCTATGGCAGGGGTCTCAAACTCACGACCCGCAGATAATAGTTAGTGGCCCCCACCTTAATTTGAAAGTTTATTGTTTAAGTACGGCCCCCAACATTTATATCTATAACACTTTACAGCTTTGTGTGTGGAGCTGAAGAAAACCCACCAATCACGATGGGGTATATGGCTCTCGGGGGCGGGACATCGACTTGGCTTAAAGGTGCAGTTACACTGGACTTTTCTCCCATAGACTTCCATTCATATCCACACGAATGTGTCAGACCGGAAACGCAAGTTCGTGCATCAAGTTTCGCAGTTCGGTGCATTGCAAAGTTCAAGCTTGGTGAACTCTGTCCTGCAAAATTGCATCACTTGACTGTGTGAGACTAATCAAGGATCAAAACATGACCTCTCTGGACGGAAATTTAAAATATGGACCAACCGCTCGCTTTTTAAAATGTCTAATCATCTTTTTTAATCCCGCCCCTTTTCACAGCGCCATTCGACAGAATTCTGTATCCTCAAACTTTAGTGTGACCGCAGCATGACACAGGAAGAGAAACATTTACCAATGAGTGAAAGTTACAGCATGGAGCATTTGCCATGGAGTGTTTACTCCCATGCTTGGCTGGCTGCCTCGTTTCTATTGGGCACACGAAGACATTCGTTACAGAGTGCTTCATTCACAACACTTAAAGTTTTTTAAGTTGCTGACCAGCGGGACAATATAAATATATAAATGTATATAAATCAGTGCTTAATTTGAGCAGGATCTTGCAGGATCCTGCTCAGAGAAATGTCAGATATTTGTAGTTTTCTTTCCGGTATTTATTTTAATTGATACGGCCTTAACTTGTGCGCAGTGAATACCTGCATGTGTGTGTGTAAGAGAGAGAGAGAGAATGAGTGCAGCGAATGCTGATTGTGTGCGTACGCATGATGGCAGTCATGTGCCAGTTAAAGCAAAATTCACGTTTAACTATTTTACAATATTTTCAACCAATCACCTTTCTTGCATTTACAATCACTTGCATTGGTTGGTGGTTATTGTTTCGCGCAGTGAGCATAAATCAAAGTGATGCGTACGCGGCGGGATAAAAGTAAAGTATGCAGCCCAATGTAGTCATCTACAGACACACATTGACACCTGTCCATCGCAATAAGAGTCCCCAGTAACCCGAACACATTATAGAGCCACACAGTTATTCGTGGGTCATTTGCATCGCTCTACCTGCATTGTAATTGCATTCCCTCACACAATAAATATTACATATGTTTCTATATGATGTAAAAGTAGTCAAAACAAATGACAACACAGTGTTGCTTCTTTTTCCTGTAACAACAGCACAGCGGATAACAGTAAATCTAATTATTATTATTATTATTATTATTATTATTATTATTAGTAGTAGTAGTAGTAGTAGTAGTAGTAGTAGTAGTAGTAGTAGTAGTATTTGCTACTGATTGATTTATTTTCTCATTCGTTTTTAATTTGTATATTTTTTGATTGAAGGAGGTTACCCAGGGCGTTAAAAGGGAACAACGGGCGTGGGGCGGGAGAGCGAGTTTTGTTGGTGTGTTGTTTCAGTGTGTGTTATCTGTTGTGATAAAGTTATTCCTGCTGCTGAGTTGTTTTCGTTGATTGTGTTTCCCATGCTGTTGTACTAGTTTTTGTGTTGTATACCCATCCGTGTTCCCCCCCTTCCTATTATTTTGTTTTGGTTTGTGTGTTTGTTGATTGTTAATATTGTAAATATATACACGGTAAGAGGCAGTAGGGGTTGGACGCCACTTTTTTTTTTGTAAATATTTTTACCTGTTAGTTAGGGTTGATGAATTGAGAGTTGAAGTGTAGATTTTGTATTTTTATTTCTGTTATTTTTAGGTGTAGTAAGTTTCATTTGGGTGTTTAGTTAGTGTATTTTTGTTGATTATTTTTTTGTGGGTAAAGAGACCCTACACAAAGGGGTCATTAAAAGTGAATTTTATTTGTTGGGTGTTTTTTTACTTTGCGGCCTTGACCCTAGACCAGGTTCATAACAATCTTATTTTGTGTTTAAAAAAAATCCCAATCTTCTCAAATCTCTTTATTTTTATTTTTTAACACAAAATAGGATAAAAAAATAAACAAATTAATAATTAATATTATAATTAATTTCTTGTGGAAAACCTTATGCGGCCCAGCCTCACCCAGACTCTGCTTCCAGCGGCTCCCAGGTAAATTGAGTTTGAGACCTGCTCTATGGTTTGAGCATCAGGATGAAAAATAAATAAAGAGTAAAAGAGAGAAGGCAAAAATAAAATAAATAATAATAAAAAAATTGCTGGACAATATTTGTCTCAACATTTGATGACTATGATCAGTCTGTCACAATCAGGAAAAAAAAATTGAGATGTCATCAAGAGTGTCATCTCTAGAAAACTCTTGACGACATCTCTAATATTTGACATTTCTAGAAACGACTGAAAACAAAAAATCCAGCACCAACAGCCTGCTAATAAACTGAATCAATGTGTAGGTGACTGTATCCTGACAAAACCCATGTCTGTGAGCTTGTTTGCGAATGTTATTCCCACAGGTTAATCCCACCCTTTAATCTCTTCACATCCTCGCCCCATTCCTACACAACAAGCCTCCAGTTTCAGCCCTTCTCACACTGACCTGTTTTCATTATCCAGACTGTTTACCTTGTGAATCTGAAAGTCTTCACCATCAGCTGTTTTTGCAGAGAATGACAGAGCTAATTATTATCGAAGACAGATGGTGTTTGCTTTTGGTTCTCAGACAAAGGTGTTGTTTCCAGTTACTGTGTTTATAATTATATTTATGAGATGCAGAGCAGATCTGGGCTGGCAGATGTAATGACGGTGTTTTAATCAAATAAAACGTTCATTTCATATACATTTGAGGACCTGGTTTAATCATAATGATTGCACATATTCATTGTACTGTACAAAGAGCAGTTCACTTTCTGTAAATGTGCAAATTGAAAGTATTTTCATAATGGTGTATTCGATTTTTATCGGTAATGCTAATAGAGCACATTTATTTATACATTTTTCTGGTAAATTCTCATAAGTTCTTGCATGACTCCTCTAAACCGTAATTGTCAATCAAAGTATTATTGTTGGTGAGTGTCTGTCAGGATAGTTTGTTTGGTGCGAGTCCAGATGTTGACATTTGTATTGTGTTTGATGAAAACAATCATGACTGTCCAGTTTTGAGATCTTGTATTTGTTTATTTCAAAGTGAAAACAAGATAATTCTGCTTGCCCCATCAACGTGGCAATATAAGCAAATTACTTATATGAGTTCATATTTGAATTTTGCATATACAATCAAGCCTAAAATTATTCAAACATCTGGCAAATTCAACCCAGGCTCATTCTGAAAACATACTCTTATGTAGATTTCTGGAGAACGAAAAATACGTCCCAGGAGGTAATATTTTTTGCAGTTTTTGCTTTCACGAATCCACCAGAGGCCGCTGTGTACGCTTTTTGAGATCTCAAATTTCTCTCGCAAGTGCCATTGGCACCTGCTGTTCTCACATCCCCTAATCCACCAGAGGTCACTGTCAACTGACTGACTGACTGACTGACCAACCGACAAATTATCCCCGCCCTCCCCCTTCCCTAAGCCCATCCAGTAGTATTTTCAAAAGCACAGATTAACCTATGGAAGGTAATTCCTGCCAATTTTAAATAAATCAAATAAACACTGTAAATTAAAATGAAAACCAGATAAACTATAATTATAATTTCATAATTATAATTTCATTATAAAACACTGTTTGCAAAATATCTGCCAAAATTGAAAATGAAATGAAATGAAATTTTCATTTTCACTGTAACAACACATCATCCCTGTTGACAATTTAACATTTCATTTTCACGCATTAATACTGCCAATATTACAATGAAAAGCCAAATTGAAAAGATGATCGCTAAGATGATCCCTAAAATTGTGTGTGCGAATGTCTGGCGAATATCAAACCTAAAACCAACTTTACAGAGCTAATTTAGCTGTCTTTCAATGATTTAAGCACTAACGGGTTGTTAACGTCACAAGACCTAATACAGTAATCCAGGGCTATTCAATTGCCTGGTACCCTGGCCCCCGAGGCCATTTGTTCCGGCCCTCCAAATAGTGTGACCCAGACATCAAAAATAAATTTAGTTCAGTCGAAAAACGGTCGGTATAGTTATGAAGTGACGTGCATTTGTTCAGTACAGCGTTAGCTGCAGTTGAAGGCTGTGCAAAGCGTGAGTCAAGCGGGTTAAGCGGGTGGCATGTACAGCCAAAAAACATTTGGATGTGTTTGTAGAAATAGCCTTTTGTACAATCCACTGATATCGTTAATAGGGATGCAGTGATTAGCCGATTTCACTATTAACTGCGCTTTAATTCGTCACGGTTAATTACTCGTAAAGGCTTCTCTACGCCGCATTTCTGTTGCACGGAATGAAACTGCTGCGATTAAAAAAAAAAAAAGTTATGCTAAGCTGCCAACTGTGCGCTAGTTTAAATTTCCGAGCTTGTACACCGAGGCTAATACACACGCACGCTGGATTAACTATAAAAGCAGGCCGTTCCAATATAACGTCTTTACTGTGCGCAAGTTTGTTATTTCCAATATAAGAATGCAATATGCGCACGCAAGCGGAGCAATGTGCTCGCGGCTGTCCGGGCACACACAGTATAAAACATCTGCTGTAGCATTGAGAGTTGTGCGTGTCTTGCAGTGCAATGTAAACAAAAGATATGTTAGACGAATTATTTTTAAAATGATTATGTGTGTATGAACGCAGATGATAACAACAATTATTCTAAATACTTAGCTAATATAAAGCTTAAATTTACATTAGACGTGGTAACCTTGATTATTCGTCAGACTATATAATCGTACAACCAAAATCTATAATTGTTGCATCCATAATTGTTATGCTGTTGAAAACATAACATATGAATGTGTTTGAATGTAGAAGAAGCCTACTTAAGCAATGCACTGCTTTTGTTGTGCTTTGAAACAACATTTGAATGTTTGTAAAAAAAATAAAGCCTATTGCACAATACACTGATATTATGTAGTTTCAAATACAACATATTACAATTTTAATGTAGAAAAGTCAATGTGGGTGTCTTAAGGAGCAAAAATCCAACATATGGGCTTTTATATGCTGTTGTGTCATCATCACTTATATTGCAAGTCATATCTCTCCTGCTCTTCATTTGGGATGCTTTTCATTAACAGGCCCCACGACAAACTAATTGAATAGCCCTGCAGTATACTATAGGAATTCATCACAAGGCCTATGTACTTACGCTGCACAGTTTCTCTGCCCACCGAAGAAGCCCGCGACTCCTACTGTGGGATGAACGTTTGACGGTTAATTATGCTGTGTCCTCTCTTCCTCTTGTTGTATAAATGAAGCAGCTACTTCACGTAAAAGTTTTGCCATTCTACTTCTGCTATATATGTTACATTAGTAACTCATGCTGTCCCATCCATAAAAACTATGCTTCTGCCCTCGGGCTCTGAAAACACTCGACGTCACTTGAATACGCCCCTCGCACTGATTAGCATAGGCTTTGCTTACAGGTTGAAGTTGAAAATGAAATCGAAAATGAAAACTGAAATAAAAGTGTCTATAAAAAAGAAAACTTAAATTAACATTTTAATTTGAATTGTGTCACTATTATAGTTTTATTTTTCAATTTGGATTTTTATTTAATATTGGCGTATAAATTCAGTGAAACTTCACAAATTCAGTGAAAATTTAATTTCAAATTGGCAACTTCAATTTATTTACCGATTTGACAGGGATGATGTGTTGTCACAGTGAAATTAAAATGAAAATAAATAATTTCATTTCATTTTCAATTTTGGTAGATATTTTGTGAACAGTGTTTATCATTTTCTTTTCGGCTTAGTCCCTTTATTAATCTGGGGTCGCCACAGTGGAATGAACCGCCAACTTATTCAGCATATGTTTTATGAGTTCTTACCAGGTGTAGAAAATATAATCATGTGACCCCAATTTTATCCTCCTTACACTGGCTGCCTGTTAAGTTTCCTATTGATTTTAAAATATTACTTCTTACCTATAAAGCTTTAAATAATCTAGCTCCTGTTTATCTAACCAACTTTCTTTCTCACTACAATTCAGCTCGCTCTTTAAGATCTCAAAACTCAGGGCTTCTGGTAGTACCTAGAATAGCAAAGTCAAGTAAAGGAGGTTGAGCCTTCTCATTTATGGCTCCAAAACTCTGGAATAACCTTCCTGATAATGTCAGAGGCTCAGACACACTCTCGCAGTTCAAAACTAGATTAAAGAACTATCGTATGATGGATGAATGTGCTCCACGCAGGTTTTTGCGTGGTCGTGCCCAACTAAGCCTGGTTTCTCTCTAGGTTTTTTAAGTCTTCACTTTCGCCAATTGGTGTAGTTTTTTCCTCACCGCTGTTGCCACTGGCTTGCATGGTCCACACAGAAATGCCAACTGACCCAGCTGGGGCTCGAACCAGCAACCTTCTTGCTGTTTGACGATTATGCTGCCCATGCGAACAGTGTTTTATAATGAAATTGTTAATCTGGTTTACATTTTAATTTACATTGCCCACCCACTTCCCTAAACCCAACCGAGAGTGTTTTCAAAAGCCATCCAGAAAAAAAAAGCCCTTGCCTGATTTTTACCACGTTTTTAGATTTTACCACTTTCTCACCCTGTTATTTACTTTATTTTATTTTTGGGCTTCTGTTTTTGTCTTATCTGCTTTCAGGAACTGTTCATCGCCAGACTTGAACCCCGTCGTTGCAGTCAACTCGGCTCTGTATCTCAAATGCACCGACGTATGCCATGAGCCACTGGACAAACTGGTATCAGCAGGAAAGCCGTCCATATGGAGGTAAGTGGTCAGCTGCTAGCGCAAAAAGGAATGGCATCATATTGCCATGTAGCATTCCTTTTAAAGACGAAATGCAGCCATGTAAAACCTATCATCAAATTAAATAATAAAATTCTTTATTTATGGTAATTTCTGACTTATAAACAGCGACGGCTGACCAATCAGAACTCAGTATTGTAATAAGGCGCCACGCACAAGCGCAATATAGTTAATTGCATCATTTTGCATGATTTTCAAAATGTCTAAGACAGTAGATCAAACACATTCTTTAAAAAGTAGAGAAAAGAATGTATGATATTTAGTTGTTTAATATTATATATGTATGCTGTTCCTGCCGTGCTTAACTGCATTTCAGAACAGTTTAGGTGGCTTGACGCGAGTATAACTTAAGCTGTTCTATAATCACTGAAAAACACAGTTAACAGAGCTTGTTAACATTTACTTTAGCGATCCAAGTTTTGGCATTAATAGTTACAGCAGATTCTAGGTTCCTTCTTTCTAAAATTAACCGTTATTATTATCCCCAAAATCAGAGGATTTTTAGGATCACTGTTGTCCAAATGTTGCTCCGCTTTCATGATTTTCTTAAAAATTACATGCTTTTTGTTAATGGTTGGCAGTTATTTAAAAAAGTGTTATCAAATTAAATATGTATTTAGATCAATTTTGTTATCATTGTGTGTGTTTCTACTGGACATTACCCAACCAACTATATATATATATATATATATATATATATATATATATATATATATATATATATATATATATATATATATATATATATATATATATATATATATATATATATATATATATATATTTGGTTGGGTGATGTCCTGTAGAAACGCACACACAATGAACACAAACAGGAACTTGTATGTGAGCATATACAAGCATATATGGCACAATCTGACACAATATGCCATTGTGATAAGTAAAATAACCTTGTTTTCAGTTTGAAATAAGGTTATTTTACTTACCCCACCTGCATGTTACTAGTTCATTATAATTTGATATACTATATTTGGAAACAAGACCATCTTTTTTACTTGTCTAGAAAATGCTTCTTGATTTCCGAATCTGTTTAAAACATTTGGACTAGAAAAAAAGACAAAAACTCCAAGTAGGTAAAGTATTGTGGCAATGGTCGCCTGTTATTGAGATTCAAATAAACACATCCAAATCAATCCCTGTGGATCCTGATGATACACTGAGCTCTAATGAAGTGAAGCGATTGATTATTTACAATGTTATTAGCTACTTTAATCCACAGCCTGAGTAAACAGTTCTCGGCACGCATACAAGTGTAGTGAGTGTGATTTTTCCATTCACTTGTTGACGTATGCATGCCGCACTTCGAGTGAGGATCAATGACAAAATTGCCAAAATGGTTGTTAACTGTGATGGACGTCAAAGTTGGGTAAACTTAATGTGCAGTGAATGGGAGAGTACAACAAATAAATATGCTACAATTCTATTTACTCAAATAATAAAAGAAAAACTCCATGATAGTGTTATCAATACTTTCAGAAAAAGAAAAAAAATAAATAAATACAAATAAGAGACTGATAATGGCAGCCAGACAAGAACAAAACAGAGAACGTCAAATTTACTGTCTTGCCTCATAGACCCTGCGTTTTTGTCATTTGATGCAAACCTGATATAGTGCAAAATATGGGGCCGTTCACATATCACATATTTTGTACATGACCAAAAAATTCACCTGCATCTTCAATGGGTTGAGGGTAAGAAAAGTAACTATTTTAATTTTGCAAGAATTATTCCTTTAAGAGTAAGCACACTCCACATGAACATCATCTCATGCCTGCCATTAACAAGTTTTTAAAAAGATTTGACAGATAGTGAAACTAAATGTGGAGGATTAAATGGTGCAGCTTTTAAACGTATTTTCAGATGACTGACATCACAATCTCCTGTGTGAAAGACATCTTAAAACAACAGCACACTTGAGTCCCCAGTGACGTCATTCTGATAATTATAGGGTTATTTACAGTGGTTATTGCGTGGAAGGTGCTATTGTTTTGGTGCTTGAAAACCCATTTTCTTTTTTTGTCCAGATTATTGTTATTTTTTTGTATGACATACGATTGTTCTGGGTTGTTTTCGCACCTGTAAACTGTCATTACAGGAGTTTGAGGCTGGTTTAAACTTGCAGTTGATTGCTGGGTTAGTTGTTGACAGAAGTAGAATGATGAACTTCAAAGAAATTGTGGTCTGGACACTGCACAACTAAATGGTTTTCTTATCTAGAGTTTTGTCTTGTTTCTTGTTTCTACATTTATGCAAATTATGTTTATGACGTACTAGTTCATATTTGGATTTCAGATGCAGCATATATTTCAAAATATTTAAAAAAAATGTTTATTTAGTGTTTACATATATATTTTTTTGAAATTATAAATCCCTACATACACTACCAGATAAAAGTCTTGTCTCCAATCCATTTTTTAGGAACAACAAATAATAACTTGACTTCTAGTTGATCATTTGTTATCATGTGTGGCTGATATGAAAGGCAAAGGCCTCTAGATTACGCTTATTTCACCAAAATAAAATATGATCATGCCTTGATTTTTAATTATTTAATTAGGACAGTAAAGCTTGACTTTGCTTAGACAAAAGTATTGTCACTTAACAAAAATAATGTCCAGTGTTGAATATAGAGTCATGGTGCAGTGGAAAAAGAATGCATATTGTGTCTGACTCCCATGAGCTTGGAGGACTGCATCCATACATCTCTGCAGTGACTCAAATCACTTATTAATAAAGTCATCTGGAATGGCAAAGAAAGCGTTCTTGCAGGACTCCCAGAGTTCATCAAGATTCTTTGGATTCATCTTCAATGCCTCCTCCTTCATCTTACCCCAGACAAGCTCAATAATGTTCACTTCTGGTGACTGGGCTGGCCAATCCTGCAGCACCTTGACCTTCTTTGCTTTCTGGAACTTTGATGTGGAGGCTGATGTATGAAAAGGAGTGCTATCCTGCTGAAGAATTTGCCCTCTCCTGTGTTTTTTAATGTAATGAGCATCACAAGTGTCTTTATACTTCAGGCTGTTGATGTTGCCATCCACTCTGCAGATCTCTCGCACGTCCCCAATACTGAATGTAGCCCCAAACCATGATTTTCCTTTAAAAAACTTGACTGATATCTGTGAGAATCTTGGGTCCATGTGGGTTTCTATAGGTTTTCTGCAGTATTTGTGATGATTGGGATGCAGTTCAACAGACGATTCATTGAAAAAATCAACCTTCTGCCACTTTTACAAATGATCAACGTGAAATCAAGTTAGTATTTGTTACTCTCTCAACTTGGATCAATGACAAGTCTTTTGTTGCGTAGAGTATATGTTCATATAAGTTTTATATATTATTATATAGTTCATGTATTTGAATATATATGTACATATTTTTAATTCCAATTTGTTGGGAAATTTTTTTATAAATATATCCTGTTGCTGTTATATAATTTAATTATAAATGTATAGATATATATTATCTACAATATATACGATATAAACAATTTTTGCAATATTACAATAATTGTAGATATATGAAATATATTTCATGTGAAATCCAAGCATGAACTATTTGCAGTTTGTATATGGTGTCAAATTTATATATGAATAGTCCAAATGTGTATTTATGTAGCTTTCCTTCTCATACGTCAGCCACCACATCAAAGTTTCTGAAAGCAAAGAAGGTAAAGGTGCTTCAGGTTGGCCATCCCAGTCACCAGACATAAACAATATTGAGAATGTCTGGGGTAAGATGGAGGAGGAGGCATTGAAGATGAATCCAAAGAATCTTAATGAACTCTGGGAGTCCTGCAAGAACGCTTTCTTTGCCATTCCAGATGACTTTATTAATAAGTTATTTGAGTCATTGCAGAGATGTATGGATGCAGTCCTCCAAGCTCATGGGAGTCTGACACAATATTCATTCCTTTTTCACTACAGCATGATATTTTATACTATACATTATTTCTGTTAAGTGACAAGACTTTTGTCTAAGCAAAGTCAGATCTTCCAGTTCTAATTAAATAATTAAAAACCAAGACATGATCATATTTTATTTTGGTCAACTAAGCGTTATCTAGAGGCCTTTGCCTTTCATATTAGTCACTTCTGATACCAAATGATCAACTAGAAGTCAAGTTATTATTTGTTGTTCCTAAAACTTGAATAGGCGACAAGACAACCATTTCTAGACAAGTAAACATTGTATTTTATTTTCAATAATAAGAAGTCACACTTGTTTTTTTTATAAAACAAGCAAAATAATCCTGTTTTCAATTTGAATTGAATTTATTTTACTTACCCCACAGGCATAATATTTAGCTTGTTTTAATAAAAAAAAACTTTCTTCTTTTTGACTTAAATTGAGAAGAATTTAAGAACTTGACTAGAAACAAGACAAAAACCCTAAATGGAAATATATATATATATTGTTATTTTTTTGTAGTGAACCACTTGGTCAACATGAGCTCCACATTCAATTGTGTACGAGACGACTGATAACAATTGATCAAAGCTTGAGAAAAAAAAAATTAGATGGGAAGAAAAGAGAAACCTGGCATTGACGTGTTGAAAATCCAATATGGCATTTTCTGAGCGTGTGAAAAGAAAGGGTTAAAGGTTGCAATGTGTCAGAGCTGAAACCACGGTGCCACAAGAACTAACAAAAAAGGCACAGAGAAATCAGTTTTTCATTCTCAAAGGATGTTTCATGTTATAGCCTCGGCTTTAACCCTACTGTGCTTTTGTGCATGTCAGTTGCTCAGAGGATCACGCAGACGTCGCTCTGGATAAAATCTTCTGCCTTACGAGAGTAGAGCTAATGAAGGATTATATATAATCCAAGCCTGGATAAGCTGCTAAAATTGATACCTAAATTACCCATAATCATAATTCAGTCAGTGCAGGTTTGATCCGTGAAGGAAACATTCATGAACGATCATTTTTGTGCCCTTGATGTTAAATTTCAGGAAGTCCCAAAGGAATTGTAAGAGCAAATTTGTATTGATTTGATATGTAATAAGAAAATTGATGTCTCTGATTGAATATGTATATATATATATATATATATATATATATATATATATATATATATATATATATATATATATATATATATATATATATATATATATATATATATATACACTGTATGCATCAATAATGGGTGCAGCAATAATTAGATCAATCTCTTATTGAATATTGAACAATCACACTGTTTGCAAAGGCTTTCTGGGAGCTGGAAAAAATGCATGATTAATGTGTTTATGGCTCTGGAGTGATGTTCTCTTGGAATTAAACAGATTGATTACACATTTATTCATCAAGTAATTTGTGGAATATTGAGGGACGTTTCAGAAGATGAAATGTGATGTTTGTAAAGTCTGGTGTTTAGTGAACTCTGCTGGACAATGGGGGTACTGCAACGCCATTGCTTTAGAAACCAAGTTTTTTAAAGGGATAGTTCCCCCAATAATGAAGATTTACAGTTAATTTACTCACATTCAGTTCGTTAAATACATATCTAGCTGATTTTGTTTTTCTTTAATAGAAGATTTTTAGATGAATGTGTGATCGCTGATGGTTGATATAATGGAAGGCAATTTAGATTGATAAAAACAAACAAACAAACAAACCAAGTCCAAATCAATTAGTGCACAGACCAATCATTTTGCTTCATAAGACCTCAGTGTATGTTTGTTTTTATTTGTATATGTTTATTTTTTTTTTCAAATACTGTGGCCATTGAATGACCAAGGACCAAAGATTCAGCTTAAAATCTTCTTTAACCCCTTGGGGTCGGCACATGCATATACACATTTTAGAAATCCATAAAATGAGCTTAAATTATTCTATAAAGAGTATACTGGTATTTGTATATAGTCAGAATTACAACAAAATCTTATGTTTTTTGTACAATTGTGTTTTTGTTCTGCTAAAGGAAAAAGCCACCTACATCTTCAATGACCTGCGAATGAGTAAGCTAACTGTAAATTAAAATTTGTGGGTGAACTATTCCTTTAAAACAGCATTATTGTAAAAATAAATGCAGGGTTCCACACAATCTATTCGTGTTGTCCCAACACAAATCAATTAAGTTAGCTCAACTACTGGATTTAACAGAAAACAGTTATGTTGTCCCCAAATCAGGGTGTGTTTTGTTTCTGCTCTACCTACATTCAGTTGTTTTGTCTTTGTATATATAAAATTTGTTAGCAACCCATCTTCAAACAATCCAGTCGGTTCCCAAAGGTCAAATCATTCTTTTTTTCTCTCATTCAGGACATTTTCATGTGGATGCACTTCACGATAGAGTGAAAAAAGTTGATATATAAAAAATTATAAATAAAATGTGTAGGCAGTTTATTCCTTGGGGTCTTGTAGATGTCACAATCTCATAAAAATGATCACCTTCTGTGATGGACCCTATTCTAAATTGTAAAAGGCATTTATATAGTTTATTTAGTAAAAACCTAATTTATTGTGTTGAAAAAATAAATAATATTATAATGATTTTAAAATAGGGCGTCACAGTGGTGCAGTGGGTAGCACGATCGCTGGTTTGAGCTTCGGCTAGGTCAGTTGGCATTTCTGTGGGGAGTTTGCATGTTCTCCGGTTTCCCCCACATGTGCAAACACATGCATTATAGGTGAATTGGGTAAGCTAAATTGTCCGTGATGTATGTGTTTGAATGAGAGTGCATGGATGTTTCCTAGTGATGGGTTGCAGCTGGAGGGCATCCGCTGCGTAAAACATATGCTGGATAAGTTGGCGGTTCATTCCGCTGTGGCGACTCCTGATTAATAAAGGGACTAAGCCTAAAAGAAAATGAATGAATGATTGATTTTAAAATATTGTTTTGAAATGTAAAATATAAAAGGCCTTTAAAGTTTCTATTATAAAACCAAAATTAATATGTGGAAAATGACTAAATGTTTCTAAACTATCACTTTAGAAAAATATTTAGTGTCAATACTGCACATTATTACATCTTTCTCTGTTGTATTTAAATATTATTTGTTTATTTATACGTTTATTTAAGCATTTATAATATTAAATGTTTGGTATTCATTAATCTTTGAAATAACAAATTTGTAATTGTTTTTATCATCATCATTAAATATTTATGTGGTTAAAATACGGATGATTTATTCTTTTTTTTTTTTTTTATTTGAACCATTTTGTAGCCTCGGCTATTTACTGAAATTTACAGAAAAATATAGAATTTATTTTTATAAAAACAATTTGGAGTTAAAACATCTATCTATCTATCTATCTATCTATCTATCTATCTATCTATCTATCTATCTATCTATCTATCTATCTATCTATCTATCTATCTATCTATCTATCTATCTATCTATCTATCTATCTATCTATCTATCTATCTATCTATCTATCTATCTATCTATCTATCTATCTATCTATCTATCTATCTATCTATCTCTCTGTCTGTCTGTCTGCCTGCCTGCCTGTCTGTCTGTCTGTCTGTCTGTCTGTCTGTCTGTCTGCCTGCCTGCCTGTCTGTCTGTCTGTCTATCTATCGTTCCATCGTTCTATCTATCATTCTACCTACCTGTCTGTCTGTCTGTCTGTCTGTCTGTCTGTCTGTCTGTCTGTCTGTCTGTCTATCTATCGTTCCATCGTTCTATCTATCTATCTATCTATCTATCTATCGTTTTATTTATCTATCATTCTATCTATTGTTCTATCTAACTGTCTGTGTGTCTCTATCTATCTATCTATCTATCTATCTATCTATCTATCTATCTATCTATCTATCTATCTATCTATCTATCTATCTATCTATCTATCTATCTATCTATCTATCTATCTATCTATCTATCTATCTATCTATCTATCTATCTATCTATCTATCTATCTGTCTAATCTATCTGTCTAATCTATCTGTCTAATCTGTCTGTTTGTCTAATCTATCTGTCTAATCTGTCTGTCTGTCTAGCTACTGTTTCTTCAGGTGACTGTTATAAATTATTTACTATTTATCAATTTAATTATTAAATTAAATATTGAGTTTGTCTTTAAAATAATAGCAAAAAAACCTTCAAATGTACTTTATTTCTTAAAACAGAAAATGCACTTTTTGTCCAATTTGGATATAATTTAAAATCTAATTTATTATGTCAAATATGAGTTTCCAGAATCATTCGAGTATGCTGGTTAAAATATCTACAGTTACTTTACTCCTTCATTTAAAAAAAAAAAAAATAAATAAATGACGCAGTTCATAGCTTAAAACAGCAGATGTCAGACTTTCTCCATTTTAAAAAAATGACCTCATCAGAATGAGAAGAGGGTGAGAGTTGGAATGGCTGCAGAAATTCTCAGGAGATCTCTGTGGTTAAAGTGTGATAGATAATAATTAAAAACTTTTGTTTTTAAGACAGTTATTTAGTGTTATGTGTCATTAAAAAGAGCATCACACAACATGCTCATAAAGAAATACTTAATACATGAAAGTAATTTTTGCACAAAATAACCTCGACATATATGCATTTCTGCATTAAGTGAGCTTATTTTAGTGCACACTGCTCATGGGTCATCTGGTAGCTCAGTTTTATTATTTAAAGGGAAAGCTCAACCCTCCCTATTTCTTAAGTACTCATTACTTACCCACCCTGAAGTGGTTCTCAACTTTTATAGGTTTATTTCTTCTGTTGAACACATAACCAATATATTTTGAAGACTACTGAAAACCGATAACCATTACCTTCTATAGTAGGCAAAACAAATACTATGGAAGCCAATGGTTACAGGTTTTTGACATTCTTCAAAATGTATTGTGTTTAACAGATGAAAGAAATGCATCAAAGTTTGATACAGGGGTGAATATGACATCATTTTCATTTTTGGGGGGTGGACTGTTCCTTTAAAAGTCTGCTTACAGTGTTAATGTTGATTCATTACTTTTACTCAGACTCACTCAGACCAATTCATAAAAACAGGAACTAGTAGTCAAATGACAGACAACTTTTTGTCAAGGTGGAAGAGAAAAGGGCCCCGGGGCCTTCAGTCACGTCACACGAGAGATTGCAGCAATGAGATAGTGCCGCAAAAACCATATTAGACACAATTTTTCAGAGAGACAGGGTCAATGGAATCATATCCAGCTGGCTTATGGAGGTCAGATTGATCCGGCTCCCCGAGTATATCGAAGGCATTAAGTGGAACTGATGAAAATGTTGGCCAGAGGAGAAAAGACACAGGAGAGAAGTCGGATCAAACTCTCAACGCTTTGACTGGTTGCCGTGCACTTGTTGTTTGAGGAAGTGTCTCTTCACAAAGCAAATGCAGGAAATCATATCGACCTTTTTTTGAGAAACAAATATTTCAGTGCTTGTTGCTTGCACTGTAAAATCAAAAAGAGCCCCTATTATGGGTTTTTGAAAATGACTATCCATGCAGTGTGTAACACAGCTCTAGGTCAAGTGAAATATCCAGCTAAGGCCTAAATCTGAAAGTGCACCGTTATTAAAACTATTGACTCATCTATAAAAGAGTCGACTCAGAGTGGTTCGAATGAATCATAGGGGTAACGAGCACTGTAAAATAATTCATAATTTTACGGTTTATTTCCAGCAGCTGGGGTGCCAGAAATAAACCGTAAAATAACAGCCATCAAATTACAGAATTTTACTGTAAAATAGCAGAGGTTGAATTACAGATATTTACCAGAAATTTAAATTTAAGGAAATTTCTGTAAATGAATGTCGATTATTTTACGGTAAATTTCTGTAATTTAACAGCCGTCATTTTACGTTTTTTGGCACCCCAGCTGTGTTCACCCCCAAATTATGTTTTTTTTTTACAGTGAGTATTTAGCCGTGTCGCCTTGACGTTGATATGGAACTCAAGCCCCGTGCACTTGTTGCGCGCGCGTACTCCCTGGCCCCGCCCACAAACAATGTCGAAAGAAAAAGAGGAAGACACACTGTAGCAGATCCCAATTGAATCATGTTGCGTAGATGCTGTGCTCTGAAGTGTGAGGGGAAATGTATTGTTATTTTCCCTACCCAAAGATGAGGCTGTGAAGAGTCAGTGGTTAAAGTTTATTTTTGCAGAAATTCCTCAGCATTATAGCCTTGTGCTGTGTTCCCGTCATTTTTCTGACGAGTGCTTCAGCAATCTACACGCTTAGAATGGGGCATATATCAGCCATTTGTTAAAGGAAGGATCAGAAAACACTATAGATGTATGAGACTTTGTCAGAGCTTGACAAGAACTTTACAGTACACAGTTCATGGATCAGTTCCTTCCTCTATTTCACAATCGTAAGTAAGTGCGATTAAAATGGCTGCCTCCTTGTTTTTTCTAGCTTGAAAATTATGTGTTTGATTTTGTTTTGTTACTTGTAACCACTCCACGCACCTTGTATTGTATCTGGTTAACTCTTTATATTCTCATATCGCATCTAAAACCTTGTTGAAAATGCAATGCATGCCACTTTATGGATTTAAATGCATTTGTGAGCTCGCGATCCTCTGGTATAGCCACCATCAGCTGTTCCTACACACGTGTGGCAGTCAAAATATGACTTTTTAAATGCATAATAAGGGCTCTTTAAATTGTTTAGTTGATCAAATGAAATTTTTGAGTCATCTCAACTTACATTGGTCAAACATACTGACAAAAAAAGGTTAAATTGGTAACACTTTACAATAACTATGAATCATTTGCTAAGCATTAACATCTAGTAAATTCATTATATGTTAAGCATTAACTCTACATTAATAAACGTTAGTAAGCAGTAGAAACTGCAGATACAAATGCTGTATTCTTGACTTACAGCCACATTTATAATGTGCTTAATAATTGTACTTTTATACTTTGTTAATGATTTATTTTTCATTACTAAATTAAGTATTGCATTCTTTACAAACCATTTGTATTTAAGAGTAATTGGAGGTTTTTAAGATCATTCAGAATGAGTTACTAAATGATTAATAAACTATTGAAATCAATGTTTATATATCTTATTATTCAGGCATATAGTAATGGTTAGTTTCTATGTTAATAAATGCTTCATTAACATTAAATTTAATGCAGTTTTGTGACTTAATCTAAAGTGAGGACTATTCATGCTTTATAAATTCCTTATAAATGACAAGTAAAGGCTTGGGATCAAATGAACAATAATCTTTGCAATCTTAATCTAAAAGTAAAATTACTGTAAACTTTAAACATTGCTGAATAACAGGAGTCAAAATACGACATGAAATTGGATAAAAAAACAACAATATAATAATTTAACAATATAATAAGATGCAATGTTTAAATTGTACCGCAATTTTATTTTAGATATGGTTGCAAGGATTTATTTTTCATTGGATACAGTTTCATTTGCGTATCTTCAATTAAATAGGAATGAATAATGTTGTTTATGTTCTTTTTTTCCTGTTTAGAATATAACTGAGCCTTTAATTGTCATTTATAAGGCATTTATAAAGCATAAATAGTCTTCACTTTAGATTAGGTCATAAAACTGTAAGTTGCGTTAATAAAGCATTTATTAACGTACAAATTAACTATTAGTAAATGCCTAAATAATAAGAATTATAAATGTTGATTTTAATAGTTTATTAATCATTTACTTACTCATTCTGAATGAACTTAAAAAATAATCAACTATGCTTAAATAAATGGTTTGTAAATAATGCAATACCTAATTTATTAAGAAAAAAATAAATCATTAACAAATTATGAAAGTGCAATCATTAAACACATTATAAATGTGGTTCAAAGTCAAGAATACAGCATTTGTAGCTGCAGTTATAAACTGCTTAACGTTTATTAATGTAGAGTTAATGCTTAACAGATAATGAATTCACTATTTGCTAATGCTTAATAAATGGTTCATTAATAAATGTGTAGTTATTATAAAGTTAACGTTAAACCTTATAAAACTATTTAAGAATTGTTGAAACCTGATTAACTAGTTACAATATGTTAAACTTGCATAAACACATTTGTTGTAATGATTTTTTGCAATCTCATTTTTTACAGTGTGGGCTGCTTGCTACGAAAATATCTCGCTGTTTAAAAGATGGTGTGATCATTTCTAGCCCATTTTATATGGTTGCTAGGATGTTCTCACTGGTTGCTGGGGCATTTATAAGGGGCTATATTTTGCTAAGTTGTTCTAAGTGGTTGCCGGTCTGTTCTAACAGGTTTCTCGGGGGATTGATATTGTGTTGCTAGGGTGCTGTAAGAGCTTTCTTGACGTTGTAATTTTGTTGGTGGTGGCCTGATGACATGCATTGTAATTCGAATTATGTTCAGAGCTCCTAGTTTAAAATAGGCTAACAGTCAGTTAAACTGTATAGTAAAAGATAACACACACAGCTGTCTTAGTAAATAGGCTAAAAAATACACAGTTGATCACTTATTCCTAATAAATTCTTATTAAAAAACTGTACTGAAAGAAAAAAGCACAAGAAAGAATGTCGCTTTTCACACCGCTCAGCTCACGTGCTCTGGCTGCTACTGTATATCAGTTCAGTATGCTCACTATGTTACACAACTGCCCCCTGCTGTCCATGTATTTCTTGTGTTAGACCATGTTCTGCTTTACTGCGGTTTACTGCGGAGACGTGCAGATGTTAAATCACTCGCGCATTCTCAGTAGCTGTATCTGTAGATCAGGTGTTCTAACAGGTTTCTGAGGCATTGCTATGATATTGTAGGTGGTTGCTAGTATGTTTTAACAGGTTTTTAGGGCGTTGATATGGTGTTAGTGTGTTGCTAGGGTTTTCTAGGAGGTTTCTTTGACATTACAATTTTGTCTGTGGTATAAATAGGGTGTTCTAACACGTTTCTGAGGCATTGCAATGGTATTGTAGGTTGTTTCTAGCCTGTTCTAGCAGGTTTCTAAGGCATTGCTATGATTTTTTTAGGTAGTTTCTAGTCTGTTCCAGCAGATTTTAAAGAAATTGATATGGTGTTAGTGTGTTGCTAGGGAGTTCTAGGTTTTTCTTGACATCATAACTTTGTTGGTGGTGTAGATAGGGTGTTCTAACAAGTTTCTGAGGCATTACAATGGTATTTTAGGTTGTTTCTAGTCTGTTCTAGCAGCTTTCTAAGGCATTGCTTCGATATTTTAGGTAGTTTCTAGTCTGTTCTAGCAGATTTTAAAGAAATTGATATGGTGTTAGTGTGTTGCTAGGGTGTTCTAGAAGGTTTCTTGACATCATAACTTTGTTGGTGGTGTAGATAGGGTGTTCTAACAGTTTTCTGAGGCATTGCAGTATCGTAGGTTGCTTCTAGTCTTTTCTAGCAGGTTTCTATGGACTTGATATGGTGTTAGTGTGTTGCTACGGTGTTCTAGGAGGTTTCTTTGACATTATACTTTTGTTGGTGTAGATCAGGCACTCTAGTAGGTTTTTGAGGTATTGCTTTGACATCATAGATGTTTGCTGTTGTGTTCTTAGTTTCTAGACAATTGCTAGCTTGTTCTAAAAGTGTTGCTAGGATGTACTATGGTGTTGCTATGATGCTGTTTAATATTTTAAGAGGTTTCTATAATGTCTCTTGGAGGTTGGTAGGGTGTTGATACGCTGCTCTTGCATGTCTTTAGGGCATCGCTAGGATGTTCAAAGTTGTTGCTTGGATGTTCTAGGTGGTTTCTTGGACATTACAGTATTGTAGGTGGTTGCTATGTCTAGATAGGGTGTTCTAGCAGGTTTCTAGTGCATTGTTATGACGTTCTAGGTGGTTGCAAGGGTATTCTAGCATGTCTTTGGGCCATTGCTAGAATGTTCTAGGGTGTTACTGTGAGGTTTCTACAGTTTGGTATAGTGTAGATAGGGTGTTGTATGTCTTTTGGGCATTGGATGTTCTAGGGTCCTGCAATGATGTGCTAGGAGGTTTCTTGGACATTTCAGTGTTGTAGGTTGTTGTTATGGTATAGATAGGGTGTTATAGTGGGTTTCTAGTGCATTGCTATAGTGTACTAGGTGGTTGCAAGGATGTTCTAGCATGGCTTTAGGCCATTGCTAGGATGTTCTAAGGGGTTGCTAGGAAGTTCTAGGAGGTTTCTTGGGCATTACAGTGTTGTAGGTTGTTGTTATGGTATAGATATGGTGTTCTGGCAGGTTTCTAGTGCATTGCAATGGTGTTCTAGGCGGTTGTAAGGGTGTTCTAGCATGTCTTTTGGCCATTGCTAGGATGTTCTAAGGTGTTGCTTGTACAATACATTTTGGTAGGTGGTTGGTATGGTTTAAATAGGGTGTTGTAGCATGTCTTTAGAGCATTGCTAGGATGTTCTAGGTGGTTGCTAGGATGTTGATAGGGTGTTCTTGGTGGTTGTAGGCCATTGTTAGATTGTTATAGGTGGTTGCTAGGGTGTTCTAGCAGGTAATTAGGGCATTTTTAGAATGTTCTAGGGTTTTACTAGGATATTTATATAGTTGTTAGAGTGTTTCTAAGGTGTTATTTTTGGTTGCTATGCAATTGCTGTGATATTGCACACTCCTGTGGCTGGTCTTTGAGGTCTTCTGGTCAAGACCTTTTACAAGGATTCCTAGAACACTCCATGGGTCTGGAACTCCCTTCCGTTAACATTGAGCATTTTGGGCTGTGTTGAATGTCTTAATGAAGAATATGGTTGGCTGCTGTTACTTTGCTGTGATATTTGTATTACAATTTAATCTGTTTTGACCAATGTTTGCTTTTTTACTGAAAAGCTCTTTGTGACTTCTTGTCTGTAAAAGGTGCAATATAAATATTTCACGGTACTTACTTAGAACAACCCATCACTTACTACTTATTAAAAGACATTCAGATGTTTTATGTGAGGCACATAGTGTAATCTAAAAGAGCTATTTTAACTTGTTTGCTGATACTGCAAGATGTCTAAAAGTTTTGCTTGAGGTACTTAGATGTTATCTAAATAATATTTCAGTTGTTTTCTGTAGGGATGGACCAATAGCACTGCCACACATAAAATTTTGAATATCTTTAAATAAGTAATAAGTGATGGGTTGTTCTTAGTAAGTAACATGAAATACATACATCCATTCCTTCATTCATTCTCCTTCAGCTTAGTTTCTATTTCAGAGGTCGCCACTGCAGAATAAACTGCCAACTATTCCAGCATATGTTTTACACTGCGGATGCCCTTCCAGCTGCAACCTAGTACTGGGAAACACCCATACACATTCACACACACGCACTCATACACTATGGCCAATTTATTTTAATTCAGTTCACCTACAGCACAGATGATCTTTATACAATAACTTGCCTAATTACAATAACCTGCCTAGTTAACCTAATTACATATTTAAGCCTTTAAATGTCACTTTAAGATGTATAGAAGTTTCATGAAAAATATCTAATAAAATATTATTTACTGTCATCATGGCAAAGATAAAATAAATCAGTTATTAGAATGAGTTTTTAGAAAACTATTACATTTAGAAATGTGTTAAAAAAATCTCTCCGTTTAACAGAGATTAGGGGAAAAAATAAACAGGGGGGCTAATAATTCAGGGGGGCTAATAATTTTGACTTCAACTATATATATATACTTTCTTTTTTCCTGAAAATTGGTATCGAATCACCCAATTTGTTAGTAAATAAAACTCAGAATTGGAAAACTTGTAATCGACATAAATCGGTACATTACCAGTTTGGATATGACAAGTCTTTTTTTCTGTTAGTGAGAATTTGGATTATGGTAACTGCATATGTAGTTACCATACCAAAAAAAAAAAAAAAACAGCAGATGCTGACATGCTGATTTAGTATTGTTTTTTGTTCTCCATATCTATTTGTTGTAGGATTGAATATTATACTGTAGGTGGTTGCGGTGACATTTTAGTGTATTCTGGAATATTTATAGACCATTGTAAGAATTTTCTGGGTGATTTCTGGGAGAAAATTATATCTGATAGCTCAGCAAAGTGCTGGTGATGATTAAACATTAATACTTTAATACATGTTTTAAAAAACACTAACTAGCTTACTCTGTTTTCAATTTAAAAAGTAGCTTGAAGTGATTTTGGAAGAATCTGTCTGAAAGCAATTGCAATTGGTTTAATCAAGTCATCTAATTCAGACATCTCTCTCTGATTAAAGTGATAAAAGGAAGTTTTGCAGATATGACTTAATATTTTAGCGTTAAATGAAAAAGATCAGAAAAAAAGAGTTCATCAGCTGTGATCAGAATGAAAGGAAATAACCTGTTGATTTATCACAGTTCTTAACATCTGAACAAACGTTCAGTCTCAGTCAGAAATAGGATGTTTCCTCTGTGCTGAAAGTTCAAGTAAAACCTCTGTACATAATGTTTTATCTCAAATCAGAAGGAAATAATTCATTCGGCAAACCGTTTTCTCACACGGTGTACACAGCATGCGTGATTAAATTAACATTCAGCTTTTAAGACATAAAAAACAAGATGCTGGATGAAACCTTTGAAGGGAAACAGTAAAAAAAAAACATTTCCAATATGTTAGAAACAGCTTGAACATTACTCAAAACATTACATCAACTTTCAGAGAAATAAAAACAGTGATAGCCTTACTAAGACAGTAGTGAGAGTACATGGTTATAAAATAAAGGTTCATAACTCAAATTTTGAGTGTAATTTTAATATGTCTTGGAGGAGAAATACGAGTAGCAGGAGACTCCATCTGTTGTCCATTTAATTTCCCTGTTGAGATATTAAAGTGCCCCTGTTATGCTTTTTCGGATATTACCATTCATGCATTGTAGCTCTTTGCAAATGTAAAAGGTTTGGAAGGTTTCAGAGAGATATGGACAAAAAGGCATGCATTATACAGTTGATGTCATAGTTATTAGCTCTCCTTTTTCTTTTTTTTTATATTTCCCAAATTATGTTTAACAGAGCAAGGAATTTTCCCACAGTATTTCCTATAATATTTTTTCTTCAAAGTCTTCAAAGCAGAAAGCCTTTCTGCTAGAATAAAAGTTTTTACTTTTTAAAAACTATTTTAAGGTCAATATTATTAGCCCCCTTAAGCAGTTTTTTTCCCGATTGTCTACAGCAGTGTTTCCCAACCCTTTTCCTGGAGGCACACCAACAGTACATATTTTGGATGTCTCCCTTACCTGACTAATTAACTTCAGGTTTTGGAGTCTCTTCTTATGTTCTAATTAGGTGATTCAGGTGTGTTTGATTAGGGAGACATTGAAAATGTGTACTGTTGGTGTGCCTTCAGGAACAGGGTTGGGAAACACTGGTCTACAGAACAAACCAACATTACACAATGACTTGCCTAATTACTCTAACTTGCCTAATTAACCTAGTTAAGCCTTTAAATGTCACTTTAAACTGAATAATAGAATCTTGAAAAATATCCAGTAAAATATTATGTACTGTCATCATGGCAATGATAAAAGAAATCAGTTAATATGAATGAGTTATTAAAACTATTATGTTTAGAAACGTGTTAAAAAAAAATCTTCTATCCGTTAATCAGAAATTGGGCGAAAAAATAAACAAGGGCGTTAATAATTCAGGGGGGCTAATAATTCTGACTTCAACTATATATATATATATATATATATATATATATATATATATATATATATATATATATATATATATATATATATGTATATATAATTTTTGATTGGTACTGACTAATTTATTATATGTACAAAAATATTATTGTAAAGAATCCTATAAAAAACAATAATTCAAAAGACAGTCACCACTCCAAACACAGAAGCAAATGGTCAGGTTTTTTTCAGTGGATTACCTTGCACACATTTATTACTTAAAGCAACAACATGCGCTAGCAAAATAAACATACATTTTGATTTCACACAGACTTTAAACGACTCAGATCAGTGGTACAAAAAATGCGATCCGGACATCTATAGGTTTTATTTCTTCCCTTTAGATGAATGTAAACCTATTGTGCCTCCAAAACAAAATTAGCAACCCTAAGAGGATCTTGTTTTTTTCTTGTTCTATAAATACCAGCTTAAGTGAGAGCCTTTAAAGTTCTTGATTCAGCAGGAGAGTTGCAGTAATTGTCTACAGCCGCTCACACTCCCAATAAAGTGTTATTTTGTTGCGTTTATTGCGAAGCCTGTTTCATTCTAGTACTCCATTAAACTAAATCTGTCGTTTCTCTACAACTGTTACTGCAGGGGAAACTGGCTTTATCTGATTTTGCTCCGATGATTTCGCTGGATACCAAAGCCTCTGGAATCGCCTTGATGCAGAATAAATAGGGCTCATCTTGCAATTTTGATCCCTTAAAGCAATGTGGGAATTCATGACAAACATGCTGTGTTCTCATAGCCTTAAACCTCAATTCCAATATATACTATATCACAGCATATTGCTAGACATAAAGCTCAACTGGGGCACAGCTTCCCCTAAAAATAATAAAAAATAAAATAAATAAATAATAATAATAGATATATAGTTTTAATAACCCATTTCTAATAACTGATTTGTTTTATCTTTCCATGATGACAGTAAATAATATTTGACTAGATATTTTTCAAGACACTTCAGTGCAGCTTAAACTGACATTTAAAGGCTTAACTAGGTTAACTATGGTAACTAGGCAGGTTAGGGTTGTTAGGCAAGTTATTGTATAATGATGGTTTGTTCTGTAATTTTAGCAAAAAAGGGGCTACTAATTTTGACTTTAAAATGTTTTTTTTTTTTTTTTTTTTTTTTTTTTTTTTAAATGTTTTTATTCTGGCCAAAATAAAATAAATAAGACTTTTCCTAGAAGAAAAAAATACATTGAAATATACTCTTATCAGACATACAGTGAACAATCCCTTCCACTGTTTAACATAATTTGCGTAATATTTAATTTTTTTTTATATATTTTTATTTTATATTTTCTATTTTATATATATAAGGGTGTAATGATACGCGTATTCGTATTGAACCGTTCTGGTTCTACGCATTACAAACCGAACTATTTAGACATCCCAAGTGACGTGACAGGCAACATGCTGCCTTCCCCTCCAAACACTACTCCAGCCAGGCACACGCCACCATAGCGACCAGCGTCTTCAGGTAGAATGTTTAGAATTTACGTTTACAGCGTTTACAACTGGTAATTTGCGCTCCGAAAAATGTGTTTCAATAGTTTTGCGTGGATTACGGGGTGTTTTTGTGACACACAACTTTGAAAAGTGTGTGTTAACGCCAATATAATCTGTCAGATGTGGTTCTAGCGCGAGAAAAACTTTCTCCTAGTTCACATGTCTGCCGTCAGAAATACAGTGTGTGTGTGTGTGTGTAGGTGTGTGTGTGTGTGTGTTTCCCCTGCCTGTCAGCTGTTAGCTCAGCGGCTCAACACACACACACACACTGGCATGAAACTTAACAGGTAATGTGTCATGCAGTTTATAAAAATCACCAATAAAAGTCCGTTACTGATAATCTGCTGGCTGACTTGCTATTGATTCTAATCGCGAGCCGTTTATGTTTCATTTAGTGTGTTATATTCACCACAGTAGGCTACATGTGTGTCAAACATTTTGTTGAATTACATTTGTTTGGTTTTGTTATATATATTTGAAAGAAAGAGAAACTGTTGACTTTAGCCATGACGAGGCTTCATTTAAACAGCACAAGGTGCCTGACAACGAGGGGAAAATGCCTCACATTGGGATGTTTTCCATCCCATTAGATCAAATTTTTTAAAGGATCAGTCCAGGAGGTGGCGCTGATCGGCAACAGTATTAGTTCAAAGATTACAAAAGCAGGTAAAAAAGATTAAAACTATCGTTTCAAAGCTGTCCAAATGTGACTGTTTATACGCATCAGCTGCCGACCGGAAGTTCTTAGCATTCTCCTTGTGCATACACGCAAAGCATCATGGGTAATTTTGCGTTCTAAGAAAAAGGTCTATAACCAACAGCGGGTCTGGCGTTTGGGAGCACTTTGGTTTCCCTGTAAGTTATGAGGGTGATCGCAAGAGAGTGGTGGAAAAAAACCCAATGGCATCTGGTTTAACAGACATCTGATATAAACTATATATAGACATCTATATATATAGTTTATAGACAGATATAGTTTATAGACAGCTATAGACATCTGCTATAAACACGTACATACACTTGTCAATCTGTATATTTGCACGCACTACTTCTATTTATTTTTTTTAAATATATATATTTATTATCTGTTTTTTGTCCTGTCTGTTATCCTGTTGCACTGTAGAAGCTCTGTCACGAAAACAAATTCCTCGTATGTGTGAACATACCTGGCAATAAAGCTCTTTCTGATTCTGATTTGACAGTAAGTTATTTTAGCGGTATTATTTGAGCATGTCTACTTATTTACACTGACATCACGGTATCAGTTACTGGAATTAGACAAAAACTGGAAACATGCGCACTACATGCAACTATCCCCGCAGCATTCAGACAGGCAATTCCTACAGATTCCACAGGGCAAAACAAATCACCAAGGCGATCGGTACCTTTATAGCTGTGCATATGACCTTAATCGGTAGTGGAAATTTCGGGTTTCATGAAAATGTGAAATGTAATAGAGCCCCGTTACATTATTCCTTCATAAACCCATTTCAGTCAGATAATTCCTGCGTTCAGATCCACTAAAATGGCGACAGTCAAATCAAGCAGATCTGTGCTGTCTGAAGAAAAGGTGGACACTCATCTTTCTGAAAATAAAAAAATACTTAAAAACTGATTAAAACTGAGTTCCATATAAAAACTAAAGTTTTCTTTTATTTTTATTTGTTTAACTACTACAATATTACATTTATTTTTTATAAGCAGCTTTTTGGTTTTGAGTATAAAGAAGGATTTGTTTTATTTGCTGCTAAGCAGAAACCCCAGAAGTATAGCTCTAACACTGTTTAAAGTAAAGAAAAAAAATATATCAAGATCATACTTTTATGATGTTAGTTTTAATGCATAAAAAAATTAAATCAGAGAAATCCTCTGGCTTTTTTCTTTTTTTGCTGTATCGAAAAAAAAAAAACGTGACACCACTGTGTCGTATCGAACCGAACCATGATTTTTGTGAACCATTACACCCCTAATATATAAATTGATCCTAAATGTAACTGGAAAACAATCTAAAGACAAAACTGGAGTGATGCTAAGATGATTTAAGAAATCAATTTCCATGATATTAATTTAATTTGAATGAAATTTTATAGACAATTCTATCTAATACAAAAAGATGTTTAATAGAATAATCTGTTGTGTGTTGTTTTACACCAAACTCGTGGCCGAGAATTAGGTTTATTAATTAGATCTTGCCTCACTGGCTCGTCATCCCTCCATTTTGCTTCATGCAAAAAATCTATCAGGAGGCATGCTTAGTCTAAGATCACCATCATATTATTTAAACTTTGTTTTGTCGACTTGTTTTGTCACTGCATGCCGACACCTCCGCATAAGTGGTGCATGAGCAGTGTGGCTATTTTTTCGGCGTGCATATTCAAAACCAGGACACCGGGAGCAGAGCAGCGCATCAAGCAGAAGCGGTGGGTGAGGTGCGCAGTTTGCTCTTTGATTAAACTACATTGCTTTCACCAGCATGGGTTCGGTTGCACATAGAGAACAATGTCTTTATGATTACCACTCTTAATAAATACACTTGCATATAAAGTAAATCATATCTCAAAAGCATTTACTGGGGCACTAGCAATTTTTACTGGGGCACGTGCCCCAGTAAATGGGGTCTAGCGACGCCCCTGTACCATATATATGTATATATATGCTGTTCTGAGCATTAGACATATATGGCTTTGCTGATTCAGTGTCTTAACTGAATTGAAAATACCCTCTTGCGCTTTTATAATCTTTGTTGTCTGGCATCAGCACAGTATAATCTGTCTCTGTTTGGGTTCACTGTGTCTTTTGGCAGGTCATTACAGACACAAAATTGAAGGCAAATTGGTAGATGTTGTCATTACCTGAAGTCTTGTCACAGTTGGAACACCATTATTGCCACTGATCCATATATTTCCACTATATACTGTACAGTATGTGGGCTGACAAATGAACAAAGACATACACTTTATTTTCCAAATCATTATTTTAGGATGCAATAGGAAAAATATGTGTTTAGATTTAGTTTTAATCAGTTAGTCAGGTGGTTTTCTTAATAATGGTCCAGTAAAATGGTTTACAGATGTCAACAGGTTTGACTTAAGAGGTGACAGGTAAAGAAATAATGCCTTTTAGAAAAAAGAAAATGCATGAAAGAAAATATGCTTTTATTGCCATTATTTTATTTTTTGCATAACATTTATGTCAAATAACCCACATGTACACACACATACAAACACACGCACATGTGCAGTACATACAAATATTAAAATATTTCAGGTTGGTTATTTATTATGCTGCTTATGGATGTAAAGTCCCGTTAATACTTTTATTTTATGTGGACACCTAAAGGCTCATACACACCGGGATGCTTTTCGTTTGCGTTTATCGTCAGCGTTTTTTTGAGATGTTTTTTCGGATTCAAACCCATGCGATTTTCACTGGCGTTGAGCAGAAGAGTATCGCTCCTTGACGTTAGATGGCGCTGCACAACTTTAAGCTTCTGACACCTGCTTGTAACAGAAGGAAAAGACAGAAAGTTGACACGCTTGTTGTTATGGATGGTTCAAGTAGCAGCTCCAGCTCTAGTGATGAAGAAATGATTATTGTTCACCAGTGCAATAAGCAGCTCCACGTTCATGTCGCCTCTTGGCATCATCTTCAATGTGCATTCGCATTGACAGTTTTGCGCTTGAGCGCCTCCAAGTGCTGTTTACTCTAACTTCAGCAGCTCAGTGCACATGAGCAAAAGTGGCAATCTAATTGGTGGAGAAGGTTTTGATGCGGCGCGTCAAAACAAAAAACGAGCATGAGGCGTTTCTTAAAAAATTACGCTTTTACGCCTGCCATTTTGCGTGTTAAAAAGTGTGCACAATCACATTGGCGCCCTTTATTTAGTCACAGGTGTTAAACGTTGATGAAAAATGTGAGCAAAAAGCGTTCTGGTGTGCACGGGCTTTAAGTGTGTTTTTTAAATTTGATGCATTATGTAGAAATATTTATTTATTTATTTATTTATTTATTTATTTATTTATTTATTTATTTATTCATTCTTATGATGTAGATTAATTAATTAATTGATCAATTTATTTATTTATATGATGTAGCTTTATTTATTTATTTATTTACTTACTAACCTATTTATTTATTTATTTATTTATATTTTGTAGACATATTTATTTATTTATTTACCTATTTATTTATTAGCTTTATTAACATATTTATTTATTTGTTCCATGATGTAGAATTATGTATGTATTTTTATTTTATTAATTATTTATTTATTTACTTTCTAATCAATTTATTTATTTATTAATGTAGATTTATTTATTTATTTACTTACGTTCTAACCTATTTATTTATTTACTTTCTAATGCATGTATTTATTTATTCATTTTATAACCTATTTATTTATTTGTTTATTGCTTTAACCATTTTTTTGTTTGTTTATTTATTTATTTATTTTCTAACCTATTTATTTATTTATTTATTTATTTATTTATTTATTTATTTTCTAACCTATTTATTTATTAATTCCATGATTTACAAATATTTATTTATTCATTTATTTATTTATTTAATTGCTAACCTATTTATTTATTTGTTTGTTTGCTTATTTATTTTCTAACCTATGTGTTTATTTATTTATTTATTTATTTATTTATTTATTTATTTATTTATTTATTTATTTATTTATTTATTTGTTTGTTTTTTAATTTATTTTATAACGTATTTATTTATTTATTTACTTGCTTACCTATTTCTTTCTTTCTTTATTATTTATTTACTTGCTAACCTATTAATTTATTTATTTATTTGTTTGTTTATTATTCAGTGATGTAGAAATGTTTATGTATTTATTTACTTATTTATTTGCTTATTTAGTTAGTTTGTCAGTAATTTATTTTTTTTTATTTAACAAAATGATTATTTTAATGAGTCGATTAAAACCACTGCCTTTTTTCATTGTGGCTAGTCCAAGCAGTTGTTGAAGCCTCAGTATGTTCATCAAATTTTATATCATAGAATAATGCTACGTCCAGAACTTCATATCTGCTGGCAAACTGTATTCCACCATGGCCTGGCAGCGAGACAGAGACAAACACTTTATAAAGTGGCAGACTGATATACCTGCAGTTAATAGTTTGCGATTCATCCCCCATAGACACCACAATCCCTCTCCTCATTTTCTCTCTGTCATACTGTCTATTCTTTCCACCTGAAGACGTTTAATTCCGCCTGGACATTCGCACTCTTTTAATTAACTTGTTTGCTGTCCTGCTGACATCTCGCTCATGAGAGAAAGTAGAGATAATCAAAACTTTGCTTAAAATAAGCCTCCGAATACAGCTCAGAGTTTGCTTTCATCTTCCCTCAGCTTTTTTTTAGTTGAAGCTATCAAACAGAGACTGAGAAAAGTGAAACAGGGTCTCTTTGAAGATGACTAATTGTTTCAGGTAATCACATTGACTAAAGCTGAAATTGAGCCAATGCTACATGGCAGGTTGAGGTGAAATCTGAAACCGTCTGAACCGGAAGCTGCAATTTTTTTTTTTTTTTATGACGCAGTTCCTAGAGAAACTGAATATTAAATGAGAAAACACTGGGCGTGGCTTGTTTTTCTACTGTGAGCTGATTGGATGTAGTAAAGTAGGCTTTTTATACAGGGAAAAGGGTTTGGGGAGAGTTATTACAACCTAACAGACTTCCTCTCTCCTCACCATTTCTGATTGTTATTAAATCTGACAGCTGGAGGGGCGTGGTTAAGTATGTTAGCCACACTCAGTACCTCAAACAGACGTAATCTGAGAATTTAACTGAGAACAAACTGGAAGTGCATTTTCAGATTTCAATGAAAAATTTAAATGGAAAACAATTTTTTGGGTTTCTTAATGACATGCACAGATGAATTGTTAATCAAAATACTAGCAATGTGAGCTAACAAAATCAATTTGATTAGTTTAGATTTTTGTAATTAAGATGTTGTGTCGCTACATGTTGTGTCGCTTTTTTACGAATGCTTCAAGACTTATTAATGTATTATTATTTAATTTTGTCTTTAATCTTTAATCTTTAATCTTAAAAAATCACTATATATATATATATATATATATATATATATATATATATATATATATATATATATATATATATATATATATGTATATATATATATGTATATATATATATGTATATATATAATTATTTTTATTTTTCAAATATATCTATCTATCTATCTATTCAGCTAGATGGCTAAGTATTTAAAGTTATTAAAATAATTAAGTTAATTGCTATCAAAATGTATGAGCTGGGTAACAGGTATTTTAAGTTTGGAGAAAGTACCTTGCATGAGTACAGCAAACTCAACTATATATATATATATATATATATATATATATATATATATATATATATATATATATATATATATATATATATATATATATATATATATATATATATATATATATATATATATATATATATATATAAATCTATCCTATCTATCTATCTATCTATCTATCTATCTATCTATCTATCTATCTATCTATCTATCTATCTATCTATCTATCTATATATATATATATATATATATATATATATATAAATCTATCCTATCTATCTATCTATCTATCTATCTATCTATCTATCTATCTATCTATCTATCTATCTATCTATCTATCTATCTATCTATCTATCTATCTATATATATATATATATATATATATATATATATATATATAAATCTATCCTATCTATCTATCTATCTATCTATCTATCTATCTATCTATCTATCTATCTATCTATCTATCTATCTATCTATCTATCTATCTATCTATCTATCTATCTATCTATCTATATATATATATATATATATATATATATATATATATATAAATCTATCCTATCTATCTATCTATCTATCTATCTATCTATCTATCTATCTATCTATCTATCTATCTATCTATCTATCTATCTATCTATCTATCTATCTATCTATCTATCTATCTATCTATCTATCTATCTATCTATCTATCTATCTATCTATATATATATATATATATATATATATATATATATATATATATATATATATATATATATATATATATATATATATATCGATGGATATATATCAATGTATGAGCTGGGTGATTTAAGTATTTAAAGTTGGGAGAAAATAAAACAAGTTAATTGCTATTAAAATGTATAAGCTAGATGGCTAAGTATTTAAAGTTAATAAAATAATTAAGTTAATTGCTATCAAAATGTTTGAGCTGGGTAACAGGTATTTTAAGTTTGGAGAAAGTACCTTGCATGAGTACAGCAAACTCAAAACTATATATATATATATATATATATATATATATATATATATATATATATATATATATATATATATATATATATATATATATATATATATATATATATATATATCTAGCTTTGTCTCCTCCTTCGGTAGCAGAGATCACGTTATCTCTTGCGTAGCCACTAATTTTGTGGCGGCATGTGACGACGTGAGATGCTTCATTAGATTAAAATTACTTCACTGACTCTTTTTTTTTTCCTGGGCACAAGTTACACGAAACACAAACATTCTTGCCTTTCACCTCAACAAGGGAAAAGTAGTGCTTATACTTCCAATTAGCTACCTTGAACTTGTTGGATTTTCAATTGTTCTGACTCCTGGTTGTTGATGTAGATACTAGTATTCAGCTTAAAGTGCATTTAAAAGCTAAACTATAGGTTAACTAGGCAGTTTAGGGTAATTTAGGCAAATCATTGTATAAAGATGGTTTGTTCTGTAGACAGTCGAAAACAATATTGCTTAAGGGGGCTAATAATAATGACAAAATGGTTTAAAAATGGTTAAAAAACTGTTTTTATTCTAGCCAAAATAAAACAAATAAGACTTTCTTCAGACGAAAAAAATATATTATATGTAATATTGTGAAATTTCCTTGCTCTGTTCAACAAATTCACAGGAGGGCTAATCATTTTGACTTCAGCTGTACACCAGAATGTGATGGTTTTCTCAAACAACAGCTCAGTGTTTTGAAAAAGCTGTAGATATAGAGTTTAGAGTGTTTTAGCGTTGAAATAAAGGGCCAGCGTGGTGTAAGAGGACCTGTGCTTGAGTGTCTCTGTGGATTTACCGACTCTGACAGTGAAGTGTTTTGAAAAGCTCTTCAGGTTTACAGCTGACAGTCTGTCTGTAGGGTCAATTAGCATCTCGATAATGGTGAAACAATCACAGCGAATCCCACGGAAACAGCCCTGCTTATTTGATTTGACAGGTCATCAGCACTTTCACATTCATGTCTTAAAAGCCTGCAGACTCAGTAGCAGCGGCAGGGTAAAACCAGGAGAAACAGTGTTGTTAAATTGTAAATACTGTCAATTTGATGCTTTATGCCCTGACAAATAATTATATGTCTTTGATTTTATTTAAGTCGATGTGTTTTTGTTTGGGATTCTCCTCGTTGGCTAATTCTCCTCATGAGTTCATCCTGCATCAGTATTACTTATTACCATTATTATTTCTGGATTGTAGCATTAATTAAAGTTCAGTTTAATTTGTATGGCACTTTTTTTTTTAATCTGAAAACATCCGTATGGGGTAGACAGTATGTAAACCTGCAGTATTTCCGCTTCTATCATCATAAGATCAGTTTAAATCATACAGAGGTTCTCTAATGTGTGTTACTGGAATATTATTGTAATTTTTTTTTATTTGTTTGAATTTATATTTATCTTAATATTCTTTATATCTTTATATTTCAACAGAGTTATAGTACTTTTTATCGTTGAAATGGTATTAATTAATTTGTAAAATTATTTATGAAATTATTTGTTTATTAATTTTCTGTCTTTATTAGTTGTATTTATTATTATTATTATTATTATTATTATTATTATTATTATTATTATTATTATTATTATTATTATTATTATTATTATTATTAACCATATATATATATATATATATATATATATATATATATATATATATATATATATATATATATATATATATATATATATCAGTGGTGAGCCGTTATTGGCCTTAACGTGCTGCGTTAACACAAGACTCTTATCAGGCGATTTAAAAAATATATATTGCTGTTAATCTATTCTCAAAGTTGGGTTGGGAGCTGGATCACGCAAGCTATGATGACTTTCACCTTGATATTTTAGCGCAGATGTATACCTGGGCGAATTGCACTGTAGGTGGCGAGAACGAGTCTTTGAACCTGTGTGTATTCCTACTGTGAAATTATCACATCAAATGTGACGTGCTAACATGGATGCAGTTCACTAGAGTGAATCTGATTAATGTTAGCTTCACATCTAACTATCAGGCATCTGTGGAGATTATGCGTTAGAGTAAAACATAAACAAATAAAATGGACCGGGTGCTTTTTAAAAGGAATGACGGTGAATGAAAGTCAAACCGGTTAGCTGTCTGACAAAAAAGTGCCCTTCTGAATCAGATCAGCAGGATGCCCTTCTGGATCTTTCACCTACTTCGAAGACACTACTGACTACGCTTACATGGACATCTGTAATCTAGTTATTTGCCTTAATAAACAATAATATAATTAAGGTGTCTACGTGAAGTGCTTTCATGTAAGAGTTTCCTGTAATTTTGGGTGACTTTAACTGAAGTTCGGCAGTTTCACTTTTACTCATGAACATTTCATTTATGCCCCTGTGACAAACTGGGGTATTAGACGCAAATAAGGAGTAAGGACTGGTGAGAGTGTTATGGAATTTAATAACGCACGCCGAATGGAAAGAAAAAATTCTGCTTTTCGCGATGTGTGGGGGTGTGTGTGTGCTGTCCTTTACTGACAGCCGCGTGTGTGGACCTTGAAAAATGCGTCAAAGTCCTACATGACAGTAATAGTTTGATTGTGGTGTTTACTTCAATAATACCACTAATATATGCATACTATGTATGTATATATATATATATATATATATATATATATATATATGTATGTATGTATGTATGTATGTATGTATGTATGTATGTATGTATGTATGTATGTATGTATATATATATATATATATATATATATATATATATATATATGTGTATATATGTATATATATATATATATATATATATATATATGTATATATATATGTGTATATATGTATATGTATATATATATATATATATATATATATATATATATATATATATATATATATATATATATATATATATATATATATATATGTGTGTGTGTATATGTGTGTATATATATATATATATATATATATATATATATATATATATATATATATATATATATATATATATATATATATATATATATAAGAGAGAGAGCAATGATAATTTAGTGAGTTTCTTCTGTAAGTCATACAAATGTATCTCTGTAGTAAAATGAACTATAGTTATTAATTGTGGCGTCATGGTGGCACAGTGGGTAGAATGATCATCTCACAGGAAGAAGGTCTCTGGTTCGAGCCTTGGCTGGGTCAGTTGGCATTTCTGTGTGAAGTTTTCATGTATTCCCTGTGTTCGTGTAGGTTTCCTCCGGGTGCTCCGGTTTCCCCCACAAGTCCAAAGACATGTGGTACAGGTGAATTGGGTAAGCTAAATTGTCAATAGTGTAGGTGTGTGAGTGTATGGATGTTTCCCAGTTATGGGTTGCAGCTGAAAGGGCATCTGCTGCGTAAAACATATGCTGGATAAGTTGGCGGTTCATTCCGTTGTGGCAACCCCAGATTAATAAAGAGATTAAGCCAAAAAGAAAATGAATGAATGTTATTAATTGTATTAGTTATTAATTTAATTAATTGTAAAAAGGTATTAATTGGTTATTAATTAGTTATTAATAAACTGGGGAAAGCAAATTAATGGCGTCCTTTCTTGTATAGAAAAAAATAAAGCTTTTAATACACTTAATGTTTGATTCTAATAACGCTTCACATAGTTAATGTAATTACATCTACAACTACACTTAAATAACACATCTGACCAATTGAAGGTTGTATGTTTTTTATTTATTTATTTATTTTTATACAATGTGCACTTTTCCCTTACATTTTTATAGATGAAATCTACTAGGAAATATTTCACTCTGAGCCCTTGAACATTAGCAGATTGTATGTGAAACGACATGATGGATAGGAAAGTCTTTCTCGCTATTGGTGTATTGATCAGTAAAGACCTTGTTTCCTCTGTGACCTGAAGCCTGAAGATGATGTACGTCCTCGTTTCTTCATTTCTTCATGTCGTTTCAGAGAAGCACAACCGTTCACCATATCTGAACCCTAATTGAACCTTCTGCGATTATATTTTTCTTCCATTCTCGGCCTCAGATTTCATTCACGTTCAGATGACGAGCACATTGTGCCTTTTGAGGGTCTGACTGATGGCATCTCCAGAAATAGAGCATTGGGACAGAAGAAAGATGTTTGCCATTTGACAGACTCGGAGGAAATAAATGTGTTGCCTGAGCACGTTTAAGATTCGATGCATGCCGACTTTATTTCCCCGTTGTTTTGTTCTCTTTCAACGACGGTTTATTAAAAAAAAAACTGCCCTGGCAGAGTCTATTAAGTGGGCACCAAAATAATTTTAGGTCAAGTTCAATTTCCAGGCTAACTGTTAAAAAACAAACTCACAAAGCTGTTTGTGTTAACGCAGACGGGTTGTTTTTGAGACCTGCAGAGTCCAATCTTTGTCTGTAAATTTGACCTGCTGTTTGAAGAAACTGTTTCGGATTGGAAACAAAATGCCGAATGATGGACCAAGTTGATAGATAATTGAAGCTAAAAAACATACATAATAATGGAGATGTGGCATTATTTGTTATTCACGAATGTTGGCTTTGTTCAGAATGTATGGGTTATTGATTAGACCAGATTGTCATATTTGCAACACAATAAGTGCATTAAAAGCTTTATTTTTGTTCCATATAAGAAAGCCCACCATTAAATGCTCTTTTCCCCAGTTTATTAATAACTTGTTTAGTTAAAAAAGTATTCATTCATTTGTGCATTGATTTATTCATTCATTTGTGCATTCATTTATTCGTTCATTCACTCATTCGTTCCTAATTCATTCATTCGTTTGTTTGTTTGTTTGTTAATTCTTTCTTTCGTCGTTCATTCATTCATTCATTCATTCATTCATTCATTCATTCATTCATTCATTCATTCATTCATGCATTATTTATTTGTTATTTCATTTGCACATTCATATTATTTGTGTATTCATTCATTCATTCATTCTTTTGGGGATTTATTCATTCATTCATGCATTCATTCATTTATTTTTTTATCATTCATTCAATTTTGCGTTGATTCATTATATTATTCATTCATTGATTCGTTAATTTGTGCATTTATTCATTCATTCATTTGTACATTAATTTATTCATTTATTTGTGCATTCATTTATTCGTTCATTCACTCATTCGCTCATTCATTCATTCATCCATGCATTATTTGTTCCTTAATTTGTGCATTCATTTATTCATTCATTCATTTCTGGATGTATTCATTCATTCGTGCATTCATTCATTTATTTCTTCATTTATTCAATCTTGCATTCGTTCATTTGTTCGTTCATTCATTCATTCATGCATTTAGTCATTCATTCATGCATTTGTGGATTCATACATTTTATTATTAATTCATTCATTTGTGCATTCATTCACTTATCCATAATTCATTTATGCATTCATTAATTTATTACTTCATTCATTTACTCATTTGTGCATTAATTTGTACGTTCATCTATTTATTCATTCGTGCATTCGTTTATTCATTTTTAATTAATTAATTAATTTGATTGTTTGTTTATTAATTTGTTCATTCATCCATGCATTAATTAATTTGTTCATTAATTTGTGCAATCTTTCATTCATTTGTGAATTCATTTGTTCCTGCCTTAATTTATTTGTGGAATTCTTCATTCATTCACTCATTTGTGTATTCATTTGTCATTCATTCTTTCATTCTGGCATTCATTCTGGCATTAATTCATTCTTGCTTTCATTCATTCATTTGTGGATTCATTCATTGTATTATTCGTTCATTCATTTGTGCATTCATTCATTCGTGTATTTGTTTCTTTATTTATTAACTCATTTGTGCATTTATTTATTTATTCATTCATTCATCCGTGCATTTATTGATGAATCCGTTTATGCAATAATGTATTTGTTCATTAGTCCTTCCTTCCTTCCTTCCTTCCTTTACTCATTCATTCATTCGTTTATTCATTTATTCATTCACTCATTCATCCATCCATTCATTCATTCATTCTGGCATTTATTCATTCATTCACTCTTGCATTAATAATTCATTCCTTTGCGGATTCATTTTATTACTCTTCATTCATTTGTTCATCCATTCATTCATTCATTCATTCATTAAAGTATTTAGTCCTTCGTTTATTTATTCATCCGTGCATTCATTTGTTCACTTAGTCATTCCTTCCTTCATTCTTGCATTTATTATTTTGTTCATTCTTTTATTCTTTCATTCATTATTTCATTCATTCATTCATTCATTCATTCATTCATTTGTGGATTAATACATTATATTATTTACTCATTAATTTGTGTATTCATTCATTTGTGCACTCAATCAGTTATTTGTTAATTTATTCGTTCATCCATTTGTGGATTAATTCATTTGTGCATTTATTAATTTGTTCATTCATTCATTCATTTATTTGTGCATTCATGCAGTCATTTATTCAGGCTATTATTTATTGTAAAATCTATACAGATGCAATCCATGAGGTTTTCACTGAGCATTATTATTATTATCCAATAGGAAAGTGATGCTTATTAAATCATATATGTCCAATTAAACGCTTAGCAGAGGCAGGAATGTAAATTGATTTGCTCATGAAGATGTCATTCTGCCCACCTGATTTTGCCCCAAATCCCCAGAGCTGGAGTCTGATTAGCAGTCTGGATGGATTTTTACTCTTGTCCAGCACAAAATCAATGTCTCATTATGGCAAAGAGTAGCCCACCATCAGATCAGCATTCATCTGCAGCCCACTAGGAGACCAGGGCTGATCAAAACACCTAAAGAACAGCTCACATTAGCCGGTCATGCCAGATATTACTATTGATTATGTGCAAAATCTGTAGTTTAAAACAATAAGCATGAGTCTGGCTAAATAGAATCAACTTTGATTGGCGTCCTGAAAAATTACAGGCATAAGAAAGTGGCACAATTTACAGCAGTGCAATAGTCTAGGATTGCATTGCGCTGAATTGCTTTTTATGCAATGTAAACTTGACAGTCCAGATAAAGAGTCAGGATAAATTTGGTGCAGTGGATCTTTATGCTGACTGTTTGTCATTAATTAACTATTAGACTGTTACGTTAGGTATTAAGACTTGACAGTACAATTAAATTACAAATGCTGTACTCTCTAAAATGCTTGGTTGTTTTAATATTTTGTGAAAAATAAATAAATTATTAGATCACTGACAGTTTTTTGTTTTGTTTGATTTTATTTATGATATGCTACAATACGTTTCAATATATTACAATAGATTACGATGCCTAAAAATACATTACGAAACATTATGTATTTTATTTTATTTTATTTTATTTATTTTATTTTATTTTATTTTATTTTATTTTATTTTAAAAGGCTTTTGGCTTTGGGAATCCTTGACCTCTGGAATGGAATACAATATTATCCATTTATTAATCAATACAATACATTACAAAATGTTACAATAGATTACGATGCCTAAACAATATGTTACGATACATTGTTTATTTTATTTTACCTTTTTTTTTTTAAATTCGACTTTTGGCTTTGGGAGTCCTTAACCTCTGTTCAAATGGAACACAATGTTAATCATTTGTTAATGATGCCCAAAGGAGTCAAAAATAAAACATTTATTGATTTATTGTTACGATATGTTATGATACATTACAATTTGTCATAGTACATTATGATACCAAAGCAATACAATATGACTTTATAATTATTTTTTTATTTAATAAAAAAAAAAAAACATTTATTTTTTATTTTAAAAGTAGACTTTTGCCATTGGTAGTCCTTAATTTCTGTAAATTTTTATATATTTTTTAACTTGGAAATTCAGTCAAAGGAGTCTAAAAATATAGCATTCTTATATTATTTATGATTATATTAATTTATTTTAAAATTAGACTTTTGGCATTGGGAATCCTTGATCTCTGTTGAAATGGAATACAATGTTATCCATTTGTTAATGATCCCCAGCCAAAAGAGTCAAAAATAAAACATTTATTGATTTATTGTTAGGTTACGTTACGATATGTAATTTTAACATTTTATTTTATTTTATTTTATTTTATTTTATTTAAAAATATTATATTAGGAAGCTATTAGGAGACCTTGATATCTGTAGAAATTAAATATACCAAGTTAAAAAAAAAGTTTACTTGAATGTTCAGTCAAACGAGTATGAATACATAAATTTTATTTTTTATTTTACTTTAAAAGTAGACATTAGGAGTCTTTGATTCATGTAAATTTTACATTTTTTAACTAATATCTTATTATTTTTTTAATTCAGTCAAAGGAGTCCAAAACTATAGCATTTATTTATTTATTTATTTATTTATTTATTTATTTATTTATTTATTTATTTATTTATTTATTATTTATTTATTTATTATTTATTTATTTATTTATTATTAATGTATCTATTATTATTATTATTATTATTATTATTATTATTATTATTATTACATTTTATTTTACCTTTGCCATTGAGAGTCCTTGATCTCTGTAGAAATTGAATACAATGTTATCCATTTGTTAATAATGTGAACCAATAATGACATTTGGAATAATTTTATTTTTAGAATTTAGGTTTTAATGCAATTTAATGCAATTGTTGATTTAATTGCAGTTTTGAAATTCCTTCAAAAGAGAGTAAAATATTAAAACACTTGAAGAGTTAAACTGAGTTACAGATGCTATATTCGATCATTTACACATTATCCAAGATAAAGTGCATTCACTGTGAAAACACATCCTGCCACTTGATATTTGCTGTCACAACACTTTTCCAAACATCTGTCACATTTTGATGAATCTAGTAACTGATGTCACTGACAGAATCTGAATGGATGATCTGTGATGTCACTGATTAAATCATTGTGAATAGCAAAACAAAGAGGATGTGTTCAAAACAGTTTGCTGTACTATTTAGAGTAAGTTCAGCAAAAATCTTCATCACTGAAATTGATCATCTTTATCATCTTTACGGGAATGTCAGTTTTATAACAATTTCATAACTGGACAATCTAGACAATTACTTAGGAAAACAATCCAGTAAAATCTAATTGAATCAAATGAATCATATTTTATATTATCATATGACATTGCTTTTATTAATGACTCACTACCATCTAATTAATTTAATTTCATTTTATTGTATTGCATTGTGAAGTAAAAACATCTTAATCTGAAAGCTTAGTGATTAATTAATTAATTAATGAGTGAAGTTACAGAGCCACAGTCAAAGAAATCCATTGTTGTTTGCATTGCACTACATTGTATTGAATTGTATTTTTATAAAACGTTAATATTTCTGACAGTACAGCCAAAGGAGTTTTAATTTTGTCTTGTCTTGTCTTGTTTTGTTTTGTTTTGTTTATTTTTAGTTTATTTTTGTTGTTTGTTATATTATGCTATGTTACATTACATTACAGTATATGTTATGTTTTATTTACTTACATTACATTGTTATGTTGCATTATTTTTATAATCCAGTCAAAGTAGTCCAGAAAAATATTTTATTTTATTTTATTTTATTTTATTTTATTTTATTTTATTTTATTTTATTTTATTTTATTTTATTTTATTTCATATTTATTTCATATTTATTTATTTATTTATTTATTTATTTATTTATTTATTTATTTATTTATTCATTTTTATTTATTTATTTATTTATTTATTTATTTATTTATTTATTTATTTATTTATTTATTTATTTATTTATTCATTCATTTGTTTGTTTGTTTGTTTATTCATTCGTTTATTTATTTATTTATTTATTTATTTATTTGTAATTATATATTTATTTATTTGTTTGTTTGTTTATATATTTATTTGTTTATTTATTTATTCATTCATTTGTTTATTTTTTTTATTCATTTATTCGTTTGTTTGTTTATTTATTTATTTATTTATTTTTAATTTATTTTAATTTTTTGTTATGTTGAGTTAAGTTGCATTTTTATACAATTTCTTAAGTTGATAGTCCAGTCAGTTAAGGTCTCAGGGGAAAAAAGCAAGCAAACAAACAAAAATTAAACATTTAGTGACTGATTCAACTTAAGATTAATTTATTCCAGAATTAGCAGATCACACTTTGTAAATTGTAAAGCACATTAGCGTGTTTTATACACAAAAACAGCAGACAACATCCAGCATATACTGTATAGCCTACTGCACATCATTAGTGAAGGAGTGCTAGCTACTGTATAAGCTCCAGTAAATCAAGTTTTCCAAAGCCGGAAAAGAATAATGATTAAACTAACAGTTGCGATCTTCTGTGGGATCTCTGCTCCTGTTAGCAGATCCTCTCCTTCATGCATTCATTAGTGCTCGTCTTTGAAGAATATAATGATGTTTCCCTTTCTAATGATGCTATCGAGATTGTAAAAAATGTGTATCATTGTGTCACAGCGCTTTATTATCCGCGTTCAGAGTGTGATCTGGTTAGCAACATAAGGTGATTACATTTTTTTTCTCCTAGTTTGGCAAGCCGAGATTAACAGCGAGTGGGGATTTAGCCATGAATAAGCCGTCATATTATAAACACAGACTTCTGAGGAGCTTCTGTAACCTGAAGGAGAAGATTAAAGGCATCAGGTGATGATTTAGCGATGCTCGTGCATTGATACGGGACGAGGGTTGTAAAGGTAGATTTGGGAAAAGGGTATTAAATTTAGCCGTATCATTTTTGGGGAGCAGCTGAGAAAAGAGATTTGAGTTTACCTCAGTCATTTTGGGCTCCTTTACGAGGATGAAAGAAGTTATTTAAATGCAAATTTAATTCCTTTGTCCTGGCGTTCAGACAAGGACCAAGAAGAAATATCCTAGACTGAAAATGGCTTCTGCGTTACATAATTGTGCGCTGTGTGTCTGGCCCAAATGAGGCTCTTTCTCGTTTCTTTTTTGGTGGTTGTTGGCTTTATTTCTTTATTTTTGTTAAGAAGCACTAGAGCAACACGTTGTTGGATTCGTGTCAAAGTGCGAATGAGATTCATTTGTGATGTCCACATCCAATCTGATGAAGACATCAGTGGTTATTGGGCAGCTGCTGACAGAAGAACACTTGCAAATAAATCACTTTTTTTTTTGTAGATAAAATGTATACGGGCAACACGGTGGTACAGTGGGTAGCACGCATAATGTAGAGTAACTAATTACAAATACTCAAATTACTGTAATTGAGTAGTTTTTCTCAGGAATTGTACTTTACAAAGTAGTTTTAAAAATGTGTACTTGAATTGAATTTGAATTGAATTTTATTTGACAGATTTTAGACAAGCTGTACAAGTATCCCATACATTTTGAAATAAAAACTGTCGAGGATAAAAACACAATAAAGCCCTGGGCTTGTTTCCATTGTGGTCCTCGCTGTTAAATAAAACAAAGTATGGCTTCAAAATACCGATGATGCATAAAACAGACAGTACCTCATACATTTTTAAAACGGGAACAAAATAATTCACAAATACATTCCTTCATTCATGAATTTTTCTTTTCGGCTTAGTCCCTCTATCAATCAGGGGTCGCCACAGTGGAACGCACCATCAACTTATCCAAAATACGTCCCACGCAGCGAGTGGCCTTCCAGCTACAACCCTATACACAATCCAGTAACATATAAAATAAAAACATCCTCGTCCACCATGCAAACTAATTATCCTCATCAAACAACCATCTTTTGATTACTTTTTTGAACCTCCTTAAATCTTTTATTTCCTTGATCGATTTTGGTACTTTTACTTTCTCTTGAGTCTATGTTTAGTGCTCTGTACTTTTACTCCATTACTTTCCTTCAACCTGCAGTCACTACTTTATTTTTTCTTGTCTATGGGGATTAGAAGAATCAGTCCTGTGATTCCTGTCCAATCAAATCGCAAACAGAAGGTAAATCGCATCATAATGAACTACCTCAAGACATGGGCGATTCATAATTGCAGCAAACTGTTAGGAAGTATTGAAAATGTTCGAGAAGACGTCCAAAATCTTTACACGCATTGACCTAGAGCAGGGGTGTCCAAACTACGGCCTGCGGGCCATCTGCAGCCCGCAATCAGTTTTGTGGCGGCCTGCGAGGCTTTTATAAATGATAATAGAATCTGGCCCTCTATACAAAAATGAACGTAATTCAATAAATAACCACCGGCTGTCGCTATCCCATGCCTTCAATCATGGTACTTTTACTTGAGTATGACTTTTCAGTTCGGATTTTGACTATTTAGATTTTTCTTATTGCGACTTTATTTGTTTTTTAAATGTGACATCAGGTATAATGTTAATGTTGTTTTCTTGTGTTTACGTAGATGAATATGGCCACTATGTAAATGCACTGTATAGTTACGATCTTATTGCCACATAAGACCGTTATGATAACACGATATATGCCTTCAGTGATTTCCTGAAGAGAAATACCAAAAATACGCAACTGGAATAACTACAGCAGTCGCCTTCATCGATCTCAAATGAAGCAAGAGATTGCGATGACATATGATGACGTGTGCAGGTATTATAGCGCTGTCCCATTTCTTAGGGGTACATTTTAAGGCCATCCCCTTCACACTCTGTTTCAAGGGCCAAAGAGGAAGGGGTACAAAAATAGAATTGGATTAGATAGAATTGTATAGAATTTTAATTGCTCCTTATTGCAATACAATACAATCACACAATAGCAGCGCTCTCCCATGTTTTTAGCTATTAATGCTGCCCTTATTTCCGTTTTTGGTATAAGATTGCAGAAAGACGGTTTGACTAGAAATGTACAGTTTTCACCATCACACTGATAACTTTTTGGTCATTTGGCAGAACTACCAGCCTGATCTCACGAGAAAACGTAAGTATTTTACGTTTTGACCGTTTAGTGTCTAATTCGTACGAATTTGTACGAGTTCAGTCGTACGAAATGGTACGATTTTAAAAAGGAGGCGTGGCACCTAACCCTGCCCCTAAACCCAACCGTCATTGGAGGATGAGCAAATCGTACTAAATTGTACGAATTAGATCGTACGAATTCGTACGAATTAGCCACTAAAAAAAAGTTACGAATTGCCGTGAGATTGTGTTGGAACTACAGTTTGAATCGCTGTACTTAAATCTCATTCTTACAACAGTATATGAGAGTATAGTTCATAGCCATATTGGCTTAAAAAATATAAACTTTTCATATTCCGTCAGTCAGGTAAATTTTCTGTATGTCAACCACTGGTATTTTACAGTAAATTTCTGTAATTTAACAGCTGTTATTTTACGTTTTTTTTTTCTGTATATAAACTGTACATAAATAAACTGTAAAATTACGGATTTTTTTACAGTGTACTTCACTAAAAAGTGCATAAAAAACATCATCGGCCTCATGGATTCAAGCAAGTCCAGATCCTAAATGACTTTGTAAGGTTTGGGGTGGATTTGGCCCTCATTAAGCTCAGAAGATGCCCCTCGGTATGAATAAAAGTTTTATTGAATGAAAGCTTTTGCAGTTTTTATGGGTCAACCTAAATCACAGCATGGCTTAAGCCAATGGTTAAATTGATTTACTTAAGCAAAGAGTACAATTACTTAATTAAGAGTTAAGATGCCATAAATGTATACACCCCCTTTGACTTGCACAAGTTAAATTTAAGGACTCGTCTTCTGGCTTTCAAAACTGCTGATGTAGCATTTCGTATTGTTCAAGTGTGCTCCAGATCACAGTATATTATGGTCGTATAAATTCACCCAGTCATACTTTCGAGTCTACAGGGAATGCTCATTTGGAATTATGCGGCCCATAATCTTGACATTAAGCATCATATAGAATGAAAATCTAATTAGAGTCTAATGAATAACAGAAGAGCGGGGGAGCTCTTTAGATGTTGTGCTTTAGAAAACCGCACATGAATATCTCAACAGTGTCCTTGATGCTTTAGAAATCTGTCAGGAATTGAAAAGTAGGTATGCATTTATATAATTAGTTTCTCACTGTAACTTTTAGTCCTTAAAATCAACATGAACTAAAAGTTGGCCTGATTTACTTTGATAGACTTTCTGAAGGTCCTGGTTTTGTTGTAAATGATTCATCAGCGCATGAGTTTCACAAATATTAATGAAGTTATGCTGCTTAAACTTCCATAAGGGTTACGAATTGCTGATTTACTTTCACCTGGCAACACATTTTGCGTTAAAATGCACCCAGGCTCATCGACACCAGTGGTTTAGTAGTTAATGCGTCGACACATGCACTCCAGTGCTCACGGCGACCCGAGTTCGATTCCTGCCTCACAGTCCTATGCCAGTCCTTCCCCTCTCTCTGCTCCCCATTCTTTCCTGTCAATAATCTCTACTGTCCTATACATTAAAGGTGAAAACCTTGAAAAAATAATTTTAAAAATATGCATATATATATATATATATATATATATATATATATATATATATATATATATATATATATATATATATATATATATAAACTATGTATATATATATATATGTATATATATATATATATATATATACACATTTCTGGAGAGTGCCAAGTATGTCCCAGGAGGTAAGTTTTTTTTTTTGCAGTTTTTGTTTTCTCGAATACACCTGAAGCCGCTGTGTATGCTTTTTGAGATCTCAAATTTCTCTCCCGAGTGCCATTCGCATCTGCTGTTCTCACGTAAATCCACCAGAGGCCGCTGTCGACTGACTGACTGACTGACTGACTGATTGATCAATCAACTGACCCACCCTCTTCCTTCCCTAAACCCACCTAATAGTGTTCTCAAAAGCACAGATTGACCCGCCCACCTACTTCCCCAAACCCAAGCGACAGTGTTTTCCCTTGCCTGATTTTTACCATATTTTCAGATTTTAACACATTCTCACCCTGCTATTTACTTGTTTATTTTATTTTTTGGCTTATGTTTTTGTCTCACTCGTTTTCTGAAACCGTTCTTTGCCGGACTGTTGTCATGATCTACTCCTCTCTGCATCTCAAGTCCACCGATGTACAAGGTGAGCTAATGGGCAAACTGGTAACAGTGGGAAAAACGTCTATACGGAGGTAAATGGTCAGCTGGTGAGCAAGAAAAAGAATGGCATCATAATGCCACGTGGCATTCGTTTTAAAGACTAAATACAGCCATATGCACTTCTGGCTACATAAATCATGATCTCCAGAATTGTATATTGGGGTACATTATCAGAATGAGCCTATGTTGATTAAAATCCTATTTCTTATCATTTCTTTATAATTATTAAATTATAATATAACTTTTGGGTGTATATAATATATAATATAGGATATATTCTTTAACCTTTTATTTTTTGTTTTTATTGTTCAAATATCTTACAGTTAGAGATACACATTCTTGTTTAAAAAGGTCCCATGAAATTAAAATAAAAGTTTTTAGATGTTAGTATCAGTATTATTTATTTTAAGATATCAATAAGCTAGTGTGCACTAAAACAGTGTCAAAATTTGCATTTAGGAGATATAAAACTGATATAAAAAAGTAAAGCTTGCAGTTTGTGACTATAGAATACACAAGATATGTCAGTTGTCATGATTTTTTGAATAGGAAAAACTGTATAGGTCAATATGGCAAATGAAGCTCCACCCACTAGTACAGGAGACAATCATCAATCTCTATAGACCGACGTTTCTCAGGGGGAGAAACTCAAACCAGATGTGTGCTTTTATGACAGTTTGGTGGTCAACAAACACACTGGAATCTCAGCGAATACTTGCTTCACAGACATAAGCAATACAGTCTGTCCTGTGAAACGCACATCACATGACAGCAGCGACTACTCAAACACCCACAAACTTGTAAACAGAGTCGCTGTCATTTCTGGAGGAGACTCACTATAAAGTTGTGATTTACTTTAGAAGACCAGCGCAATCTGATAAACCATTATTCAGGGGATGATAATGTGTAGAACGGTCATAAATGAGGTTGGTGTCGTGATCTCCTTCCTTTCAAGTGCGCATGAGCATTAGCTCAGGCAACCTGAAAATATGCAGATTTAGTTTGATTCGAACGTTTAGAAATGAAACTTATGGTGATTTCAAATATGTTATGTAATTGAAAGCTCGGCAAACAGTTTTGGAAGATGTGTTGTTTTCCCATTCAGACAGAATGCCTGAGTGGCGTTTCAAAGATGGCTGCCGAGTGAAATCCCTTGCCTTATAGGGACTTTGCTTCAACCCAAATAGATCAGCAGTTTTATTCACGTCACCTCGCACTACAGTTTCTCATCACATCATAACCTATCAAGATGTTTTTCATTTGCTTTTCTGTTTTTGTGTTTAGTTACAGTTATGAATTGCATTATGGGATGTTGACCTCTGTCGACTTTTATTGTTGAAAATTCAAATCTGCAGTTTAACAAAGTGACCGTTTTTACATTTTAGTAGTTTTAAAATAATATAATGTATAAGAATATACAGAGAAATAAGTCTGTAAAATAACAGAAAATGTACTGGCAGGTTTTTGTAGCTTAACATATAACATCAACCTAGACAATATATCCCTTTAAACTATTAAAAAATGTTAATAAAAGTCACTTTTTCAAACTTTTCAAGAAAGACCAAGGTCCCATATTGCAATTCAAAAGCATAAATAAACAGGGAAAATTTTGGAAAAATAATAACACGAATCCCTATATATATGGAAAACTGCTAATTTACTGATATTTTATCCAACAGGCCCACAACATCATAAGATGTTAATATTAGGTTAGATTTAGGTCGCCAGCATTTAAGGACAACGTTACTTTGATGTCCAATAACAATGTCAAATGATGTTGATATTTGGTTTTAGGTTGCATTGGTAAGTGACCAAAATCCAACATCTTAAACCAATGTCACTCTGTCAAATATTGAGATTTATTCATTAGATATGGCAACCAGAATACAGCATCTGATCTGAACGTCATAGTGGTAACATCCACACAACATCAAGCTGTAACATCATTAGACAATGATTTTTGTTTGTTTTTAAGTTGCATTGGAAAGTGACCAAAATCTAGCGTCTGTCTGACGTTTGACATTGACGTCAGTCTGATGTTGAGTTCTGACGTAAACACAATTTTCATTTCCACCCCCCACAATGTTGGGGTACAACGTCAATCTGATGCCATGTTGACGTTCTGTGACTGCTGTGTAAGAGAGTACATTTTACAGATCATTCATTCATTTTCCTTTGGCTTAGTTCCTTTATTCATCAGGGGTCACCACAGTAAAATGAACCGCCAACTTATCCAGAATATGTTTTACACAGCGGATGCCCTACCAGCTGCATCCCAGTATTCAGAAACATTCATACCTACTCATTCACACTCATACACTATGGCCAATTTAGTATATTCAATTCTTTAGCACATGTGTTTGGACTGTGTGGAAACAGGAGCACCCGGAGAACACCTACACCAACACGGGGAGAACATGTAAACTCCACACAGAAATGCCAACTGGTCCAGCCAGGGCTTAAACCAGCACCCCTTGCTGTAAGGCAACAGTGCTAACCACTGAGCCACCGTGCCGCCCTTTGTAAAGATCGGTGTTCTGTATTTAAAAACTTAAAAGATTAATGTTTATTTTCAGTTACCTGGTGGCTCTGTTTACTTTTTCAACTCTGGTCATCGAATTTTCTACCAAAATTAAAATACAAAATGGATTTGTACTCATTAACGCGGCTTTCTCCAGAGGCTCCATGAACACAATGAAGAATGACTATTTGTTTTCTCGCACAATGTGCAGACCAGCAGTATTCGGCACAGTCTGGATTCCAGGTTGCATTTTTCATGGTTTTACATAATAGGGTGAAATTTGATGGTAATCTTAATCAAGACATACACTTTCCTTTGTCTGGTCTGAATAGCTAAATGTGTCTGCCAAAATAACAAGCCATTTTTCACCAACCAACAACTGGCAGCTGGAATCTGGGTCAGAAAGAATATGAGACTTTCTATTCAAAATGATTGCTCGCTTGAAGATAATACTTAAATACTTTACAGGACAACACGCATAAACTTTTCTTATTAAAATCACATGTGAAATGCAAGTCGAACACACAGGCTCATTTTGAAAATGTACCCCTATATACATTTCTGGAGATCGCAAATTATGTAGCCAGAAGTAAAAAAAATGGCTGCATTCCGTCTTCAAAACAAATGCTACAGGGCGGTATGACGCCGTTCATTTTCATGCTTACCAGCTGACCGCTTACCTCCGTATGAACGGTGTTTCGGCTGTTACCAGTTTGTCCAGTAGCTCACCATGTATGTCAACGGACTTGAGACGCAGAGAGGAGTTGACTGCAACAACGGGCTAGAGCCAGCATGATTAGCGTGATTCTGGCGACACCCCCCTCCCCTCATTTAGCGTGACCCCCCTCCCCCTTCCCAGGTCACCATAGTCCTTTGCTCGTTTCCACATACTGGTACAGTACGGTTCGGTTTGGTACGGGTCACCTTTATCAGGCTTGCGTTTCCACTAACAAGGGTACCCTTTTGGTGGGCGGGGTGTATGACAGAAAGTTTCCGTCGACATCATTCTTGCTCGAGGAAATGTCTACAATAAAGCTGTACGGGTCGCTCACATATCATATGAAAAGCACTTCTTACAACACAGATGCTTCATACACATAAATACTTGTGTAGAAATGTTTATTACTAACTTTTCAATGAACATGAGTTGATTATAGCTGCAGATCAAAGACAGTGCGAAACAGCCTACTGTAACGTCTGTAATTATATTAAATAACTAAATAAATGAACATATATAAACACATACAGCCCCTTACAGTCTCTGATATGGTATCAACTACAGAAGAACTACATATAGCAGACATTTCGTCAGTATTTAGGTTCAAAACAAGACAAAATATAGCCTACAGTCAGTGAAAACCTCTTATCTGTGTCTGTAATCTTCAGCAGCACATGTAGCCTCTGTTAGATAGTCATTCCATCATTCCTGGTTCATATTAGTCCAAAAGGTGAAGATAATAAGTTAGTTATACATGGCATTTTGTTCATGTTTGCTGAAAAATAATGTGCTCCTTTTTTTCCGGCTTCTCCTTTGTTTTTTCGCGCTTCACTCTTGCGATTGTCAGTGTCTCACAGGATCGGGTTTTAAAAGCACGTCAGTAATCAAGCGCAGGTTATTATCATCAGCTCAAGAAGTTTGTTATTTCAGATATAATGTTAGACGCGTGCGAGCGCAAGGAAGAAAGCGAAACCGCTCGCGCCTCAGACTGGCTCGTAAAAAACTACGGGGCACAGGGTAAATCTGCTCTTCTTCTTGGATTTGTGGCTGTCCATCAAGATGACGACAAGGCTTGTTTGAGCCCAGATCGACCATGGCTCGTTATTATATGTATTTATAATTCCGCTAAAATCTCTCGCTGTGTATTTCAAACATGGCGGGTATTTTGTTTTCATTCTGGCTTGTTGCGTAAGCGAATGACGTATCTCTGTAAACCAATAGTGTTCAGCTGCGTGTGTGGCTCCGCCTTTTGGTATCCTTTCTCGTGTTTGGTACCCTTTCGAAAGGGTGCTGAAAAAGTGGTACGGTTAGGTTAGGTTCAGTACGCTTTTTGACAGTGGAAACAGCCATAAAAGCGTACCAAACCGAACCACTCAGTGGAAACGAGCCTCTAGAGTGGCAGTTCAGCTTGCTCCTGCCCTGCGAGCACCTGCTCATTTAAGAGTCTGTGAACGTTACTGGCTGGATCTAATGTCACTATATTTGTTAAACGTAATATTTAATTAATCTTGTCTATATCCAACGACATATTCCCCGACTTTGGTCTTTTGAATCTGTTACTTGTTCTCAGGTAACGTGTTTTGGCTGAATGCAAAGATTAGTTAATATATACACTGATTCTGCACATTTGACTGATTCCTTTCCTATACTTTTATAAATGGCCATTATATTGATTATTAAAGCTGATGTTCAGCAAAAGAGACAGGATATGTTTTGTATTTTCAATGAAAATGAAGTTATGTTATAGGCTTCGTTTTATTATAAATATGCATAAAGTGAAGATGACGCTCATATAAATATCTAGCTACACGATGCCTCAACATTTTTGGTGTCTGTTAAGTTGCTAATATCAAACTGAAAATAGATAGTTCCTTATATCTAGTTTTCATTTTATTGTTAAGAGGGTGCCAGGGTGATGTGAATAAGGTTATAAAGTACCCGATGCATCCTGGGCAGTTTGTTTTCCATATCAAACCTGAGAAGTCTGAACCTACATGGAGAGGATGCAAGACTGAACTGTGTGTAGGCTACTTAATACTGAAGAAAAAGACCCAATCAGATCTGCAGCCCCGCCTCCATTTTCAGATGTCTCAGTTGTCCCCCATCCACACTGACACAGAGCACCAGCATTTTAAAATGAAAACGGCTTTCGGGACTTGAAAACTCTGGCATAGTGTGGACGGATGGCATAACCGTAGCAAAACTTATGCATTTTAAAACTAAAACATATTAGTGTAAATGGGGCTTTATTTGATATATTCGGTAAAGGAGCATAATAGGTCCCCTTTAAGACTAACATACTGATACTTGCATCTAAAAAACTTTCTATTGATTTCATGGGAACTTTAAATCCTCCCTATTTTCCCTAAATTCTTATAATGGAATAAAACATGAACTATTGATGTTAAAATCACGTGAAATGGAAGTGGAATGCAAGTGGAACACACAAGAAATTTGATTTTGGAATAAATTTTAAATCAAATTACCACACGATCACATTTTTTTCTTACATGAACATATTCCAAAACCATGTTTCAAGTGTGTTCCATGTGTGTTTCAAATCTATTTTCACCACGTGATGCTCATGTGACCCTCCCGTGTTCTTTCTTTGAGATATGTTAATGTCAGTTTGCATATTTTTGGTCATTTAACTTTATAAATTCTCGTCATCAAAAAGATTTAAGATGGCCAACTTTCCATTGCACATCTGGAAGGACAGCATAAAAGTTTGTGCCACATGAGAATGAACCCGAGACAGGGGTTTTGAGTCCTCATGTGTTCTGTCCCCATCAGCTCTTCAGGAAAAAAACACCACAATGACCTCCAAAACAGAATCTCTTGGTGGTTTTCTTGGGGAATGTGCAAAAGACGATTGCATTGGAAATTTGAGTTAGAAATAGACAATGTGCAAAATTTTTGTTCTACTTGTGCTAGATTAGATATCTGTGATTATTATCAGGTCAGTTTTTAACCAGGTTTTTAAAAATCTTTTTTGTGCATGCAGGTTTAGTGTAAAGGGATAGTTCTTGATTATCCCTTTATGATGACCCTTTATGACTGTCTTCTGTATCATCTCTTAAACTCAAAAGAAAGCAGTTTTGAACACATATTTTGATTTGTAACCATTGACTTCCATAGTATTTAGTTTTTCTTATTATAGAAGTCAGTGGTTACAGGTTTATAGCTTTCTTCTAAATATCTACTTTTGTGTTCAACAGATTTGGAACCAGCTGGAAGTGACTTTTCAACCAGAGTAATTTAATATTTTCTAAAGCTAAAGCCATATTGTACTTGATCAACAACTTCCCATAAATGAATGATGTGGAAAACTTTAAAAGAGTTCTGTAGGCTCTTGTTTGCATATTTTTAATATTAAGTTTAAATTTAGAATGAGTTAATGAATTAATCAGTGAATGAATGAATACGTGAGTGAGTGAGTGAGTGAGTGAGTGAGTGAGTGAGTGAGTGAACAAATTAATGAATGACTGATTGAGTGATTGAATTGGTAATGTATGAATCAATGAATGAATCAATGATTAACTGAGTGAGGGAGCGATTGAGTGAGTAAATGAATAAACAAGTAAGCGAGTGAATGAAAGAATTAATGAATGACAAATTTATTGTGAGTGATTAATAAAAGAATGAGTGAATGAAAGAATACGTAAGTGAATGGATAAATTAATAAACTACTGTGTGTGTGTGTGTGTGTGTGTGTGTGTGTGTGTGTGTGTGTGTGTGTGTGTGTGAATGAATTAATGAATGACTTAATGAGTAAATGAATAAATGAGTGATTGAATGAATCAGTGAATGACTAACTGACTCACAGAATGAATGAATAACTGAGTGGATAGTGAGCAAGTTAGTGAGTGAATGAATGAGTGAATGAGTGAATTAATGAGTGAGTAAACGAATGAGTGAATGACTGAGAGATCAATCCAGAGATTGGCTGAATTATGGAGTAAATAAATGAGCGAGTGAATTAAATGAGTGAGTGAATAAATTAGTGATTTAATGAAACAGTGACTGACTGAATGAATAAATAAGTGAAGGAATGTCTGAATGATTAAAAGAGCGAGCAAGCGAGTGAGTGAATAAATGAGTGAGTTTGTGTGTGTTTGTGAATGAATGAGTGAGTGAATGAGTGAATGACTTAGTTCAGTTACTAATTCATTCAGTCATTCATTAAGTCATTCACTCACTCACTCACTTACTCACTCACTCACTGATTAATTCATTCATTCGCTCATTTATTCAATCAGCCATTCATTCGTTCACTTACCCATTCACTCATTTATTCATCCACAAACACACTCAAAAAACTCCCTCATTTATTCACTCTCACTTGTTCATTTATTCATTCATTCAATAATTCACTCACTTATTAATTTACTCAGTTCAGTTACTAATTCATTCAGTCATGAATGAATGAGTGAGTGAACGATCGAAAGAACAAACGAACGTGTGAGCGAGCAAGCAGGCAAGCAAGACAGTAAGCAACTGATTAAATGATTGAGTAAATAAATAAATGAGTGAGTGAGTGAATGAATAAATGGCTGATTGAATAAATTAGTGAAATGGGTGAGTGAGTGGATGACTTAATGAATGACTGAATGAATTAGTAACTAATCTGAGTAAATGAATAAGTGAGTGAGTGAATTAATGAATGAATGAATAAATGAATGAATGAATATCCAACTGGGAAAATGTGGAAAACTTTAGGATGTTTAATAATATGTTGTTCTGTATGTATGTTTATCATATAATATAAAATAAATAAGCTTTTTAAAAATCCAATGGTAAATGTCTCTCAGGTTGAAAGTGAGTGTTGAGTGCAGCTGGAGCTCGTCTGTGAGTGTTTTTGCCAGTCTAATGTGGATCTGGATGTTGTTCTTTTCCACATTTGGACGCGGCTCTTCTCTATTTGACATCTCAGAAATTGGACCATGCAGTCCTCGACTGTCTGATGACTGGAAAACGTCGTATTAGTAAATAAAATAGAACTGCTGGCATGAGTTCTGGATGTGCGTGATTATCAGACGCTTGCAGAACAGGTTTTTATTGTGATTTAATGACTCATTGATGCATTTTACGAGCCTAAAAGCGAATCGCTGGCATTGCATTATACACCTGCGGCTTGAGCATTTCCAAATCTCAAGTCCAACATTTAATGCTGTTTTTAGGTGAGCTGTAAAGTCTGACTCATTGTGGTTTTGGAGCAGGGAGTTGTGTCTGTGTGTGTCTAATGTGTAGGTGTTTCTTTTTCAGCTTTTTCCTCATTCAGTTTCTCTACAGGCATTTCGAGCGGCTCTTTAATAACGAGTTCTGAGGATTGAGTCTGTGTGAATTAAATTCCAGCATCGATTTGAATCAAAGTCACAAAAGTTTAAGACTGATTACTTGATATTTTTATACAGAAATGGAATACGCAGCCTACTGAATAGTACAAAGGACGTCATTACTGTTGCCTACTGTTATAGCTCAGTGTCTCTGTGGGGGGAAATAAGATTATTATTATTATTATTTTGGGAAACTGTTATTGTTGCAGTAGACAGAACTGCAATCTGACTGGGGTTGTAAAGCAGGAATTGCATTTGTAGATGGATAATTTTCTTTTCTTTTCTTGTAGAAATTCAATGGCCTTTCTTTCTTTCTTTCTTTTATTATATTTTTCATGTGGCCATTCCAACTTCTTTTATTACACTCAATTGTTTAATTTAATTTAATTTAATTTAATTTAATTTAATTTAATTTAATTTAATTTAATTTAATTTAATTTAATTTAATTTAATTTAATTTAATTTAATTTAATTTAATTTAATTTAATTTAATTTAATAATTTTCTTTTCGGCTTATTCCCTTTATTAATCCCAGGTCACCACAGCGGAATGAACCGCAAATTTATCCAGCACATGTTTGCCCTCCCAGTGGATGCCCTCCCAGCTGCAACCCATCTCTGGGAAACATCCATACACACTCAGTTTGTGATGCATTTTGGAAATAGGAGATAGCCCCCTGGTCTAATGCGCCACCTGGCTACAGAAACCCGTTCTCAAAGATTTATTTTTTGGGTAGCATACATATTCTGAATGCCTTCGGCAGAATTCAAATGAGCCATTTTAATCTAGAATAATCTAGATTAATTTCGAAATTAATCTAGATAAAAAAAAAATTATCTATGCTCACCTATATATATATATATATATATATATATATATATATATATATATATATATATATATATATATATATATATATATATATATATATATATATATATATATATATATATTTATTTCCTTTTGTTTTTATTATTTATTTATTTATTTAATTTTTTTTACCTCAGGAGTTAAGCCCCTCTAAAATGTAGATGTAAAATGTAAAATCTTAAAATCGCCCCTGGTGAGCTGTATGCCAAAGCTGAGTGGTCTTCTCTGTATGTAAGAAGGTACACCCACTGTATGACTCTAGTCGACAAGGCTGGGACTGGTGCCTTCATACCAAAGTTCCCTTCTTCATAAGTCAAAACCCTGTTCCCTGGGTTCGAACTGAAATAGGGAAGTGAGCCTTTAGTCTTGCCGCCCCCTCATCCTGGAATACTCTTCAGTCTGAACTAAAAATGTTTGAACTCATCCCAATTACATGTTTTTGCTCTATCCTTTTTAAACAAACAACAACAGTCCATTTCTCAATGTATGTGTTTTTAATATATTGTAATGTGGTATAGCTGGACAACTAAACTGTATTTTTATATTATCTTAATTTTCTATTTATCATTAATATTATTATTTTTTTTTTTCATAAGGCATGTGTTGCAGACCTCTTGGCCAGGTCACCCTTGTAAACGAGATCTTGATCTCAATGGGTTTTTTATCTGGTTAAATAAAGAAACATATATTTTATTCTATATACCCAAGTCACATTATTTAATTTAATTTAATTTAATTTAATTTAATTTAATTTTATTTTATTTTATTTTATTTTATTTTATTTTATTTTATTTTATTTTATTTTATTTTATTTTATTTTATTTGTAATTATTGCAATCTCCAATGAATCCCCAAACATAATTGAATTTAATGTTATTTTATTTGACATATTTTTACATTTTATTTTATTTCATAATTTTATTGCATTTTATTGTATTTGTTTTTATTTGTAATCATTGCAAACTATTATAAATCCTGAAATCACATTATTTAATTTATTTTTTATTTAATTTTATTTAATTTGTCATTTAATTTATTTAATTTTATTTTTGGGATTGTATCTAATTTAAACAAACAAACTAACTAACTAACTAACTAACTAACTAACTAACTAACTAACTAAATAAATAAATAAATAAATAAATAAATAAATAAATAAATAAATAAATAAATAAATAAATAAATAAATAAATAAATAAATAAATAAAATAAACAAATAAATAAATAAATAGTTTATCCACAAATGGATGTATTAAATATTTCCTGTTTTAATTTCCCTACACCTAAATCAGTTCAGATTGTCAGTCTTCTTAAAGGTATATCTGCGCAGAACTTTACATACAAAATAGAGCAAACAAACACAGTCTTAGTCTAAAAGTTGCCCAAAATCAGCAGATCAGACCTTAGCTTTCCTACCTGAAAAATGTCCAGTATTGTGTTGAATCTTCATCAGCCGGTCGGCAAACAGACAGTGGGCGTCTGTGGGCGCCATCGTCTGAGTCTGAGACAAAAAAAAAAACTCCACAAAACTTTGCGATTGATGACACAAGGAAGACTTTTTCAATCAAGACTCTTTTTGTTCTGAACTTCAGGTTTGTTTCAAAGCTCATATTGGCAATAAAGACTGTCAAAACGCTGGTGATGTGATTTGTATAATACAGATGAAGGCTCCTGCTTGATCCGCGTCTGACTCACAGTTCTCTGAGCTTAGACACACACTCATTCGCCGGCTTATTATTTAGAGAACGGCTTCATTTTCAAAGCAGACGTGTCAGCGTTTGTGCTCAAACTAATAGAAAAGCTTATGTTTTTTAAAACTAGAACTCTAAAAGAACAGAAGTGTTAGAATTGGAGTATATACTGTAGCTGTATATGACAATATAACAATACCGTACTTTTTGTATGTAAGGGATAATCAATGGCTTGGGGTTAAAGGATTTTAATGCACGACGTGGAGGCGAAGGACCACACAACGCGCAGCGGAGTGCATTCAAATCCTTTAACGCACGGCAAGCCATTGATTATCCCGCATATTCCATGGTCATTTTCAGCCTGATCTCACGAGAAAACGTAAGTATTTTTCGTTTTGTCAGTTTAGAGGCTAATTCGTACGAATTTGTACGAGTTCAGTCATACGAAATTGTACAATTTTAAAAAGGAGGCGTGGCACCTAACCCCACCCCTAAACCCAACCGTCATTGGGGGATGAGCAAATCGTACTAAATTGTACGAATTAGATCATACGAATTTGTACGAATTAGCCACTAAATCAAAAAGTTACGAATTGCCGTGAGATTGTGTTGTCATTTTCCAAGGTTGGCCTAAGATTAAAAGTTTTGAAGCGCAATATTTGTCCGAATTTTTGTCAGATTTTCTAGTCTCTCCACTGAATCAGCTGTGACAGGCTGAGTGTGTTGCCAGCCACATGTTTCTTGTCTACTTTCTACCACTACTCTGATGAGAGAGATGTATATTAGCTTTCTCTTAACACTACCTTTAAAGGACACCTAGGTTAGCCTTTTTTCAGATTTAATATAAGTGTTTTGCGTCTCCAGAATGTGCCTGTAAAGTTTCAGCTCAAAACACCCATCAGGATTTTTTATTATACCTTTTATTGAATTCCTATTTATACATTTTTTCACTGGGTTGCGGTTTTGGTGTACTGCTCCTTTAAGGCTAGTCCTCTCCGCCCACCGTTTCTACGTGCATTTCTGCGTGCCTTAATCTCCTCCCTCGGCTGCCTCAGACAACAGACAGACTTAAAGGAAGCAGATCTCACGCAGCGTTTGTGAGAAATACTACAGTAAGAACTTCACCAATGAGTATTTATTGTACAGTTGCATCGCAGAGTCACACAAAGTTCACGCGCGCACACGCACACACAGAGACAGACAGACAGAGCGCCCGTTTAGCTTTGCACTCTTTTTGCACACAAATGTGACATGATACAGGTTAATATCCACTGCTGTATGGATATCTGTTATGTTAATATACAAAATAAACCTCATTTAACGTCCACAAACAGAGATTAAAGCGTCTTCCTTTATAATTGTTCTGACACGCGGCTGTGCTGATGAAGTACAGCTAAGCTAAATCGCTGTAATTCATTACACACGTGCTCTGTTTTAAAACATTTTAAACATGTGAAACTCACTCTTGATCACGTTTGATGATGATTGATGATCCTAGAAAACTGAACACACCTTTTATTCCCGGTTGCTTTGCGCATGTCTGGTCTTGTTTATATGATTATACACGTGACTACTGGGACATGTTAATACGCGCAGCTGTCAATCAATTGGGTGGGCGAGGGGACCGCACTCATACGTAAAGTTGCGGTCGATCTGAAAACCGCTCCAATTGGTCCACCGTTTTTATGTTGCTAAATTGAAAAAAAAAAGGACTGGGTGTGTTTATATCACCCCAATATGACAGTCTATACACCATGCATGCACATATGTCTGTCCAAACAGCTTGAAAAGTAGATTTTTCACCATAGGTGCCCTTTAATACTGCGGAAGCTGGGCTACCTACAGTACAGTATCGCAGAATTTCCACAATTTACATTTCATAATAAACATTATAAATCTTATTAAAAGTACCATATCATTTAAATATGCTTTAGGAATATGTTACTTTATCCAATGGCTAATGAAATTAAAGGTATATGGGCAACTTTAAACCTTCACACTTTGTTCTGTTTTGTTTCAATATGCCGTTTTTATAAAATCCGATAAACAAATATTTTTGAATATCTAAAGCAAATAAATAATCGTGTAAATATGCCTCTTTCGAATCAAAGTATTAGGGCTAGGCGAATTGATATCATGGAACTGATCTAACAAACAGACCGCGATCGTTGCTTTAAGTAGAATAACGTTATGATTATTAACACGCATTAATCTATACAGGTCTAACATATACACATGAAATAAAACATTCACAAAGCTGTATCTTACGAAACACCAGTTCAAGGGCACATAAGATGCATTAAAGAGAAGGCAGCGAAAGCCCATTTCAGAAATCTTTGCTGTAAAATATGTAACGTTAGGGAACTTTACCAAAAGAAAAAAACATCGGGACAGGAAGGAGAACATTCTGCTTTATTTATCTTCTTTAAAACAAAAGCAATCAGCCAAATACACAGGATCAGTGTAATATTACATTATTTACAGCCATACATTAATTATGAAACTTATTTCTGTGATCTGCCAAAAAATACACCTGAGAACAAATGATAGGTTAAAAAGTCCAAAGACTGACTGTTAGATACACAAAAGATTAATTATATATCACGTTTTAACAACAGAGATGCAAGAGATTAGATCCAGCAGCAGGTGCTCAGTCTTCGCTTATACAGTATTTATATTAATATAAAAAAACAATAAAAACATTCTAAATGATATTGACCAAAATAAAACCAATATACAGGACAAAATCCAAATAAGATTATACAGTGACAGAAACGATTCCCTAAATGTTGACCATTTCCACACCGTCCTCTCAGATTTTCACTGGATGGATGAATCTGATCTCCTCTCATGGCCGCGTTGTCTCATAAGCGAGGAGGCAGGCATTGACCCGTGCTTTTTAGATGGAAAAAATACTGTCCAATTTCCATACAAAAGTGCTGGAAGCGAAGCGGAGGACTTTGAAATGAAGCTCTCTCAGCTGGCAGTTGTATATTCTCACATCCCAGAGGACTGAAAACAACAATGTCTGCTAAAAACACGATTACTGTAACAACACACTACAACCTGCCAGCTTCTAGTGTCTGTTGTTCTTTTCTCCAAGGACGAAAATGCAACAAAGCATATCTATGAGAGGAGAAAAGCAGCAGGAAAAGCTCATAGATAATGCAGAAGCCTTTAGCTGAATGTCACCAGTCTGGCCATAAACTCACCACCATCACATTCTCTGCCAGAAAACGGGAATATTTTACATATGGAAGGGCTCCAGACTGTAACATTTGAGAGGTATTGCACAGTTAGTGGCATCGGGACATGATTTGCCAGCACTGTACATATAATATTAATAATATTACATGTTTTGTCTTTTAGAAATGCACAGTTGACAGCTTGAGTTGGCAGTAGCAGAGTCTGAGGGACAGATGAGGCTTAGTACTATTTTAACTAAAGCTAGATTTATAAAGTACAATAGATTTCTTTTCATTTTGCTAGATTGTTTTAGTTGAATGTAGAACTCTGTATGTGTAGATTCTCTAGCGTAATATCTATTGATGACAAAACAGGTAATTTTTGCTCACTTTTTAAGATTGTAAGGCTGAACGCTATGAAATGCCATCAGTCTACAAAGATTTCCCAGTGTTTCTCTGTTGCAACCGGGAGATCATAATAATTATCCCTGAAAAAGCCAAAGCAAAGCAAACACTAGCAGATTACTATGATATGAATACAGCACTACAACATACAAAAAAGAGAGATCAGTTTAGAAAGTCTCTTACCTGATAAGGATTTAATCAGCTGTAGTTTGAAATTAAGACTCGTACACACCGGGACGCTTTTTGTTTGCGTTTATCGTCAGCGTTTTTCCGAATCGTTGTTCCGGATTCAAACCCAAGCGATTTTCACTGGCCTCGAGCAGAAGAGTGTGCAAAACCACTCCTTGACGTTAGATGGCGCTACTCTTTAAGCTTCTGACACCTTCTTGTAACACACAAGATGAAGACAGAAAGTTGACACACTTGTTGTTATGGATGGTTTACGTAGCAGCTCCAGCTCTAGCGATGAAAAAATTATTATTGTTTGGCAATAAGCAGCTCCACGTTCATATCGCCATTTTTTAAAATTAAGCTACAGTGCCTTATTACCTTATTACCTGCTTATTATTATGATTGGGTATTAATAGTAATTTAATAATAATAAATAATATATACACAACTTGCTGGGTCAGTTGGAAATTCTGTGTGGAGTTTACATGCTCTCTCCATGGTGGCGTGGGTTTTCCTTCGGGCGCGCTATAGGTGAATTGGGAAGGCTAAATTGGCCGTATTGTATGTGTGTGAATTAGTGTGCATGCATGTTTCCTAGTGTTGGGTTACAACTGGAAGGGCATCCACTGTGTAAAACATGCTGGATAGGTTGGTGGTTCATTTTGTTGTGGCGACCCCTGATGAATAAAGGTATTAAGCCGAAAATAAAATAAATGAATGAATTATTGAATAATATATGCTTGCTGGGTCAGTTGGCATTTCTGTGTGGAGTTTGCATGTTCTCCCAATGTTGGTGTAAGTTTCTTCTGTGTGCTCCGGTTTCCCCCCACAAGTTCAAAGACATACGCTATAGGAGAATTGTGTAACCTAAATTGCCCGTAATGTATGAGTATTTGTGAATGTGAGAGTGTATGGGTGTTTTCCAGTGATGGGTTGCAGCTGGAAGGGCATCTGCTGCTTAAAACATAAACTGGATAAGTTGACGGTTCATTCCACTGTGGTGACCCCTGATTTATAGAAAAAGGGACTGAGTTGAAAAGATAATGAATGAATGAATATACTCAATAATAAAAGTAAATTACCCAAACTACACTAAAACTAAAATAATATTTGTAATATTTATTATACACCGTACAAAATGTGATCAACAAGCAATAAATAATTACCCTAACTGAATATATATTATATATATATATATATATATATATATATTAAGTTACCCAAATTTCACCCCGTTTTAAACTTTAAAAGATTCAGCTGTCATTTTTATAGCCAGTTTAATGTATTATAAGTTGAAATAACTTTCGATTTATGACTTTGACTAAGTTGCAGTTTGATGTCTATGATTAAAACAATAAAAAAATATAAAAACTAAAATGTAACATTTAAACAATGAAAAGAGCACAATATTGTTTGTAAAACAGATTAAGGGTTGCACGGTGGCTCATACCTGCCAACACTCCCGTTTTTCCTGGGAGTCTCCTGTATATCAGACCCATCTCCCGCCACCCTCCCATTTTGTTATTTCTCCCGGAAAACTCCCATAATTTTACGCCTACCCCCTGCCCGCAACCTTGTCGTAAGCTTTTTGGTACAGTATGTTACACCCCCGGGTTGCCAACTTTTCTATAGTAACCGGTTGCATCAGCCTAACACTACAGTAAATTTATTAACCCGATTTTCAACAGTGTTATTCAGACACCTCATCCTCGAATACAACCCCCCAACTACTCCCCCCACCACCCCCATAGTTTCTAAGATTATCTGAGACAATTGTTGTTGAAGGTGTTGTGGTTAACACAATCGCCTCACATCAAGAAGGTCGCTGGTTCGAGTCCCGGCTGGGCCAGTTGGCATTTCTATGTGGAGTTTGCATGTTTTCCCGGTGTTGCCGTGGGTTTCCTCTGAGTTCTTCGGTTTCCCCCACAATCCAAATGCATGTGCTATAGGTGAGTTGGGTAAGCACAATTGGCCATAGTGTATGTGTGTGTGTGTATAGGTGTTTCCCACTACAGGTTGTGGCTGGAAGGGCATCCACTGTGTAATAGTTGGCAGTTCATTCTGAAAATTTATGAATAAAAACAAATAAAAAAGTAGAAATAACAACCAAAAACAACATTATTTTGAGCTAAAATAAGCTCTAAATCAAACAATAATAACTTGATTAGTATTTCAGTGATGCTAAATTAACACAGAAGCAATGCTATCCCACACCAACTATTTGATTTGGTGGCTAATTTGTATGAATTTGTATGGTCTTATTTGTATAGTCAAAAAATAAAAATAAAAACATGTCCATTTAGCATCTTTATAGACAAGAAGTCACAAAGTGCTTTTGCTTCTTTTTTCTTGCTCCTTTTTGATTTGCTCATCCCTAATTATGGTTTAGGGGTGGGGTTTGGTGCCACGCCTCTTCTTAAAAACCATACATATTCATACGACCGAGCAAAATGTAAAATAGTTACATTCATATCGTGAGATCAGGCTGGATGAAGGACTGGATTTATAGTCTAATCTTTTGAGACTAACTGCTAAATAATGGTTTAAGAAGTGACACTTATCTGGCAGAAACATGAACACATCTTTCAGAGATCATTTACATAAAAATGAACTCCTGACATCGCGAAACAACAAGTTACTTAATGTGACAAAATCAACAGCAGTGAAATGAAAACTGTCAAACTGTGAAGCCATGCAATCTTATTCATTATTCATGTCCTGGTGCATGCTGGGAACACCTGAATCATAAACTTAAGTTGATTTAACTTTTTTTTTCTTTTAACAATTATTCAAATGAGAGAGTTTTTCTTTTTCTCTGGGAGTGATACTTTAAAAAACTCTGAAGGAATGAACCCTGAAATGAGCACATGGGTAGAATTTGCTTAATAATTTCAACTTTTCTCAATATAAAACATGCAAAGTCTTTTCATCTGTTTTAGCACATCATTTGTAGGAAGGGTGGCACGGTGGCTCAGTGGTTAGCACTGTCACCTCACAGCAAGAAGGTCGCTGGTTCGAGTCCCTGTTGGGGTCAGTTGGCGTTTTCTGTGTGGAGTTTGCATGTTTTCCCCATGTTGGCATGGGTTTCCTCCGGGTGCTCCGGTTTCCCCCACAGTCCAAAGACATGCACTATAGGTGAATTGGTTAAACAAAATTGTCCGTAGTGTATGTGTGAATGAGTGTGTATGGGTGTTTCCCAGTACTGGGTTGAGACTGGAAGGGCCTCTGCTGTGTAAAACATATGCTGGAATAGTTGGCAGTTCATTCCGGAAACCTCTAAAATAGAGACTAAGCTCAAGGAAAATGAATAAATAAATAAATTAGTAAGAAGGGATGCTATGAAAATCTGTAGTCTGTGTGTTCAAAAATACATTAATAAATCTAAATACTGAGTAAATCACTATTAAAGTTGAATAAGTGAAGTGTTTAGCAATGCACATTACTAGTCAAGAATTAAGTATTAATATATTTACATTAACAAAATGTTAAATATCTTATTTAATAATGATTTTTACTTAATTATTTAATAGTTTTTGCCATGAAAGAACAATCTATCATTTTGACTCATACATTTTTTTTATTTACTTTAATTTACTATCTTAATTTAATTTAAGTTTGATATATAAATAAATATATATATATATATATATATATATATATATATATATATATATATATATATATATATATATATATATATATATATATATTTTTTTTTTTTTTTTTTTTTTTTTAATATGTTCCAGAGTCACAGATTTTATGACTTATGACTAGGCCCACACAAAATATGCACGTGCAGTGCACATCAATGAGTCTATGTATTCACTATGTATATGTGTGTAAATTTACATTTATTCTGTTTTTAAATTAATTTCACTAATATTATTGTGATATAATAATTGTAATATTTAAATGTTTTTTTTTTTGTTATGATAATCCTAAAATCATTTCGCATAAATCCACAGATTTTTTACAAAATTCTCCACAGAAATAGCAAAAAATGTCCACAGATTCTGTCTGGCCCTATAAAAGATTAAAACTAGAACTAAATCAAACTAGATTAAAACTAGAAGGTTAATAAAACTATTCTGCCGTTGTCGCGATGCAGTAGCGCAGTAGGTAGTGCTGTCTCCTCACAGCAAGAAGGTCGCTGGTTTGACCCTCGGCTGGGTCGGTTGGCGTTTCTGTGTGGAGTTTGCATGTTCTCCCTGCGTTCGAGTGGGTTTCCTCCGGGTGCTCCGTTTTCCCCCCACAGTCCAAAGACATGCGGTACAGGTGAATTGGGTAGGCTAAATTGTCTGTAGTGTATGAGTGTGTATGGATGTTTCCCAGAGATGGGTTGCAGCTGGAAAGGAATCCGCTGCATAAAACGTGCTGTATAAGTTGGCGGTTCATTCCGTTGTGACAACTCTGGATTAATAAAGGGACTAAGCCAAAAATAAAATGAATGAATGAATTCTGCCGTTTTTTGTAAGTGAACACTTAACACAAGTGAACAAGTAACACTTTTGAGTGTGCTTTGTTTGCCATGTAAATCTTCTTTGTGAACTAGAGTGTGAACATTGTACCTGTGTATTATTCTGGATAAAAGAGAGGAAATATGTAAGCTTTGTCATGTGATATACATGGCACACATGCAGCATTCATTTAGTAAACAAACTAGGATATGGATTTGTGCCACACCTGTAAGTTTTGCTTTGGAAAGAGAGAGTAGATAAGATACGACGTCTCAGACGTTGACGGTTTACTTCTTGTTTTATTTTGTAGTTATAGGGGAAGAGATAAATGGGTTAGTTAGAAGAGTTTACTACCCTTATTCCCTTTGTCATCCTTATGTCTGTTAAACTTAATTAATTTATATTGTTGTCGTATTTCTTATTACCACTTTTTGTCATGGTCTGTCACCTGCATGTTGCTGGAGGTTTTTGTTATTGCCCAGCCAACTAGATAAATAAAAAAATATATTTTGACCTGCACTTGAATCCTCTTGCCTTCTTCCCTGACAGAACGATAAGGTCATCATGGATTCAGCAGGTTCGGACCAGGTGCGAACTGCACTCGCCCAGCAGGGTGCACTCTTGGGTCAACATGCCACCCAGCTCACCACCACCTCCAGAGAGGTGGAGATGTTCACTGCCCAGGTGGTTGAGCTCAATGCACGGATTGAGTCGCTCCAGCATGAGGCTGCAGGATCCAGACAGGTTGCCTCTCCTCTCATCACACACCATCATGATCCAGAGCCCCATGCCAACAATCCACCACCGTATAATGGAGACCCCAGCTCCTGTCGGGCCTTTTTATCGCAGTGTGCGCTTGTTTTTGCCCTACAACCCCGCCGTTATGCCTCAGAGGCCTCCAGGGTGGCATATGTCCTGACCCTGCTTACGTGGAGAGCACGTGAGTGGGGAACTGCAGTCTGGGACGCCAGGGCACCTTTCTGCCGCTTTTTTGATGACTTTAAGCAAGAGATGATTAAGCTATTTGACCGGTCTGCACAGGGAGATGAGGCAGCCACCCGGTTGGCACGACTGACCCAGGAGGGTCGGTCCGTCACCGACTATTCTATTGAATTCAACACATTGGCAGCCACTTGTGACTGGAATGAAGGGGCCCTCCGGTCCAGATTTTTTGAGGGTCTGCATGAGGAGATCCAAGATGAGATCTCTTCTCATGAGCTTCCTCGTCACCTGGAGACTCTTACTGACCTGGCTCTACGTGTGGAGGGACGCCTTCGCCGCCGCCGCCAGTGGCGGTCTGTCCATTCTTTTTCGAGGGTTGATGACATCCTCCCCCAACAAACCTCCTCTACTCCCGATGCCGAGCCCATGCAGATGGGACGGATGCGCCTCACGCCTCAGGAGAAGAGGGACCGTCTAGCTCGTGGCGTGTGCCTTTACTGTGGCAAACCAGGGCACTTTGCCATCAAGTGCCCTTTAAAAGCCAGGGCCCATCAGTAAACCAGGGGATCCTGGTGGGCGCCTCTCCCTGTCTGAATTCCCCCCTGTCTCGCACCCTGTTACCCATCACCATTCAACATGAGGGATCCCTCAACTCCAGCTCTGCCTTGCTCGATTCGGGGGCCGAGGGCAATTTTCTGGACAGTTCCACTGCCAAGCAGTGGGGTATTCCCGCCATCCCCCTCCCTTCTCCCATTTCTGTCTGGTCGCTGGCGGGTCAGCTCATCTCTACCATTACCCACGTCACCCCTCGTGTAAGTCTTGTCGTTTCTGGCAATCACCGTGAGGCCATTGAACTGTACCTTTTTGATTCACCAGGTTCCCCTGTTGTCTTGGGGCATCCCTGGCTGGTACGGCACAATCCTCACGTTGATTGGTCCGGGAATTCTGTGTTGGCCTGGAGTCAGTCTTGTCTTGCTTCTTGTCTGGGTTCTGCCTTGTCTCCTGGTTCTTTGTGTTCTGTGTTGCAGGAGGAGATTGTTGATGTAACTAAGGTCCCGGTGGAGTACCATGGTCTTCGCCAGGTCTTTAGCAGGTCTCGGGCTGGATCCCTTCCTCCTCATCGACCATATGACTGTGCCATTGACCTCCTCCCAGGCACTTCTCCACCCAGGGGTCGCTTGTATTCCCTTTCTGGTCCAGAAAGAGAGGCTATGGACAGGTATATTCAGGAATCACTTAGTACTGGTCTCATCCGTCCCTCATCATCACCTGCGGGTGCGGGCTTCTTCTTTGTAAAGAAGAAGGATGGCTCCCTGCGTCCATGTATCGACTACAGAGGGCTGAACGACATCACAATTAAAAACAGGTACCCCTTACCTCTTATGTCATCTGCCTTTGAGTTGTTGCAGGGAGCCCGGGTCTTTACCAAATTAGACCTCCGTAACGCTTACCACTTGGTGCGCATCCGTGAGGGAGATGAGTGGAAGACAGCCTTTAATACCCCTACGGGACACTTTGAATATCTTGTCTTACCTTTTGGTCTGACCAATGCCCCAGCTGTCTTCCAGGCCCTGGTTAACGACGTGCTGAGAGACATGGTAAACAAGTTTGTCTTCGTGTACCTGGATGATATTCTCATTTTCTCATCCTCCTTACAGGCACACACTCATCATGTGCGTCAGGTCCTCCAACGACTACTAGAGAACCAACTCTTTATTAAGGCGGAGAAGTGCGAGTTCCACACTAAGTCGGTTACATTCCTGGGGTATGTCATCTCGGCTGAGGGAATAAAACCTGATACTGCCAAGATAAGGGCTGTCGCTATGTGGCCAGTCCCCAACACCCGCAAGGCTCTGCAGCGTTTCCTGGGTTTTGCCAATTTCTATAGGCGCTTCATCAGGAACTTTAGTCATATTGCTGCACCCTTAACGGCTCTCACCTCCACTAAGGTATTGTTCAGGTGGAACACACAGGCTCAGGAGGCCTTTGATGCTCTTAAGTCCCGTTTCGTCTCTGCTCCTGTCCTTTCTATTCCAGATCCTGAACAACAATTCATTGTCGAGGTAGATGCCTCTGATGTTGGGGTAGGCGCGGTCCTATCTCAGCGGTCCTCAAAGGATGGGAAAGTGCACCCTTGTGCCTTCTTCTCTCATCGCCTGAGCCCAGCAGAACGTAATTACGACATTGGTAATAGGGAGCTGTTGGCAGTCAGGCTGGCTTTGGGTGAGTGGCGTCACTGGCTGGAGGGAGCAGTGCACCCCTTCTTGGTCTGGACGGACCATAAGAACCTGGAGTATATCCGTTCGGCCAAGAGGTTGAGCGCACGCCAGGCCCGCTGGGCACTCTTCTTTGGCCGATTCAACTTCAGTCTCTCGTACCGGCCAGGGTCCAAAAATACTAAACCTGATGCCCTCTCTCGGCTGTTCGAGGCTCCCAGTGAGGAGTCCCCAATTGGACCCATCCTCCCCGAGGGAGTGGTGGTTGGGTCCCTCTCCTGGGGCATCGAGCAGCAGGTAATTAAGGCCGGCCGAGGGATTGAGGTGCCAGAAGGGTGTCCGGAGGGTCGGCTGTTTGTGCCGGTTGCGCTGCGTCCCGAGGTCCTCCGGTGGGGGCATGCATCCAGGCTGGTTTGTCACCCAGGAATTTGGAGGTCACTGGCTGCCATCCGCCAGCGATTTTGGTGGCCCTCTCTAAGGCCGGACGTCAGGCAGTTTGTGTTGGCTTGCTCAGTTTGTGCCCAGAACAAGACTTCTAACCAAGCGCCTGTTGGTCTGCTCAAGCCCTTGCCCATTCCCTCTCGTCCATGGTCACACCTGGCCCTTGATTTTGTTTCTGGCCTTCCCCCCTCAAGAGGAAACACTGTCATCATGACTGTAGTAGACCGCTTTTCTAAAGCAGCCCATTTTATTCCTTTGCCCAAACTCCCCTCTGCCAAGGAAACAGCTCAAGCTATGGTTGACCATGTCTTCCGGATTCATGGCCTTCCGGTTGATGTGGTCTCTGATAGGGGACCACAGTTTGTTTCCCGGTTTTGGAGAGAGTTCTGTCGACAGATCGGAGCCTCAGCGAGTCTTTCTTCAGGATTTCACCCTCAGACCAATGGGCAATGTGAGCGAGCCAACCAGGATCTCGAAAGAACCCTCCGCTGCCTGACCTCCCAGAATCCTTGTTCCTGGAGCCAACAGCTCTCATGGGTTGAGTACGCCCATAATTCCCTGCCGGTAGCGTCTACAGGTATGTCCCCATTTCTCTGTTCCATGGGTTATCAACCTCCTCTGTTCCCCTCACAGGAACCTGACGCTGCAGTTCCGTCGGCCTTGGCCTTTGTTCAACGGTGCCGCCGCACCTGGACGAGGGCTAGGGAGGTCTTGGCTCGGACCTCTAGACGAACCAAAGCAGCAGCCGACCGTCATCGGACCCCCCCACCTGAATATGTGTGTGGTCAGAAGGTATGGTTATCCACCAAGGACCTGCCTCTTAGGGTAGCCTCACGTAAATTGGCTCCCAGGTTCATTGGCCCATACCTCATCACCAAGGTCTTGAGTCCGGTGGCAGTTCGGCTCAAGTTGCCTCCCACTCTTGGTCGGGTACACCCTGTTTTTCATGTATCCAGGGTTAAACCTGTGTTTAGATCTAGTCTTAACCCTGCTGTCTCTTCCCCTGCCCCTCCCCCCCCTCGCCTAGTGGATGGTTCTCCTGCATACAGCGTCAGGAGATTGCTGGATGTCAGACGCCGGGACCGGGGTTTTCAGTATCTAGTGGACTGGGAGGGTTATGGTCCTGAGGAGAGGAGTTGGATTCCAGCTCGGCATGTTCTGGACCGGACATTGATTGTGGACTTTCACCGGCGACGGGGTAAGCCCCTCCCCTGAGGCGCCAGGTGGCGCTCCTAGGGGTGGGGTACTGTCATGGTCTGTCACCTGCATGTTGTCGTCACGTTCATTTGTTTTGTTTTTCTCGGCGCACATGGCGTTAGTTTGACAGCTCGCCATGTGCTCCGCTGTCTCACCCCACCCACTTGTCATTTTACTCATTAGATCATTAGTTCATTCACACCTGCCTGTAGTTTACCTTCATTAGTCTTCCTATTTAGTCCTCTCGTTCTCACTGTCTTGTACCTTATCGTTCGCGTGTGTTACCTTACGATCCTGTTTTATAATATCTTGTCCAGTCCTGTCTCGTCCTGTTTCTGTTTAGGCTCCAGTGCCAGTCGTTAATGTTTGTCTTGGATTTCCGCCTTTTTTTTTTCTCCTTAGTCAAACCATCCCTGCTGCTGATCAGCCGCGGCTTCCTCACCCCTCCGCACTTCCTGCTGTAGTTCCCCCTCTACCGCCCACCAGCGATCTTCCTCTCCAGCCGACATTCACTCCACCTGCTCTCTCTCGTCTGAAGCGCACCGGCATTAACCCCTTGCTGACTGACGGTTTTGGATTGCCGTGCACCTCCCTCTGGAACAGTTTTGCTTTCACTTTTGCATTGACTTTATTTATTGACGGCTTGGACTGCCGTGCGCCTCCTGTTGGGACAGTTGGTAGTGCATTAGTTTTCTTTTGTTTTTACACTGTTGATTGGCGTACTAGACTGCCGTCTGCCCTCTACAGGCCATCCTTGGTTTTTATATTCTTTTATTTTTGCCTGGAGATTTTTTATCCCTCTGTGGGTTTTCCAGCCCTTTCGGCTGGAGGTTTTTGTTATTGCCCAGCCAACTAGATAAATAAAAAAATATATTTTGACCTGCACTTGAATCCTCTTGCCTTCTTCCCTGACACTTTTGTGTAAAACATTGTTTTTCTGTAAGGATTTAAACATCCACAGCTTGTTTATAATAAACAAGTTCACTTAACTAGTACTTCCTTCTTGTTCCTCATCGAGTATAAATAGCAACAATAATTATGGCTTAATTTTCCTTTTCATTCCCCCACATCCATTAAAAAGTAATGGAAAGGATGTTACAATGGGTCAATGACCATTTGGGTCCTGCATCAGACTAAATTTACAAAATGTATTTTATATGCATTAAACACATATAAAATATATATTTTATTTATATTTTTATTTAATTTTTTTTAACTATATAGTTAAATTGTTAAAGCATTTCAAACTAACTGACTGACTGACTGACTGACTAACTAACTAACTAATAAATAAATAAATATGACCTATGAGATATAAATAATAATTGGGAGCAGCAACCAAATACAAGTTATTAAATATACATTGAATAGATATTAAATGTATATTTATACTTTTTTATTTTTAATTTAATTGTATTTAATTTAATTTATTTGAATGTTTTTTAAATGAATGTAATTTAATTTAATGTTGTGCTATTTCATATTATTTAATTTAATTTATTTTAATTGATTTTATTTTATTTTATATACAGTGGCTCAGTGGTTAGCACTGTCACCTTACAACAAGAAGGTTGTAGGTTCGAGTCCCAGCTGGGTCAGTTGGCATTTCTGTGTGGAGTTTGTATGTTCTTCCAATGTATGTGTGGTTGTCCTCCGGGTTTTCCTCCGGGTGCTCCGGTTTCTAGGTGAATTAAATAAACTAAATAGGCCACTACGGCTGATATGTGTATGAATGTGAGAGTTTATGGGTGTTTCCAAGTACTGCAATGTGGCTGGAATGGCATCTGCTGCGTAAAACATATGCCAGAATAGTTAGTGGTCCATTCCGCTGTGGCTACCTTTGGATTAGAGACTAAGCTGAAGGAAAATTAAAGAATTAATAATTAAACTTTATAATCAACTTAAACTATATATTTAAATTGTTAAAAAACCTTTAGTTTAAGTAACAATTGACACCATTTACTTCTGGCTAACAGTTTATTAGCACTTCTAAAGTATGACCTTATTTTTCATCTCTAATCTTACACAATACCTTAACCCAACAACTACCTTAAACTATTATTATGGAGCTAATTAGTAGTTTATTGAGCTAAAAGTCATAGTTAATCATCTGTTAATAGCAAGGATAGTACATTAAAATAAAGTGTGGCCAATTATTCTTACATTTAAAACTAACTAACTAACTAATAAATAAATATGAACTATAAGATATGAAGAAGAATCGGGAGAAGCAACCAAATTATTTTCATCTGCTCCCCAGTTGGTGGGAGTGTTGATACATTCTCTCTCTCTCTCTCTCTCTCTCTCTCTCTCTCTCTCTCTCTCTCTCTCTCTCTCTCTCTCTCTCACACACACACACACACACACGCACACACACACACACACACACACACACACACACACACACACACACACACACACACACACACACATGCTCTGTTGTCCATGTGAATAAAACCACTTTCAGCAGAGGAAAATCCAGACAGCTAAAGCCTCTTGCAAACATGTCAGCATTCAGAGCCACAGGCAGAACTGAGTCACTCTTCAATGCAAATCACACACTTTGACCACACTGTATGTTGTTCTTAATTGATTATAGAGTTTGACACATGAGACCTAAATTGCACTAATTTAAAAGTAGATCGATAAAAGCACAGTCATGGAGAAATGATGAAGTCTGACAGTGGCAAACATAGATTTCAGATGTGTTTTCTTTAAAGTCTGCGTGAAATCAAACTTCATAATGTTTATTTTGCTAGCTAACATTGGTATTTTTTACAACATAGGCTCATTCTGAAAACATACCCCTATATACATTTCTGGAGATCGTGAATTATGTAGCCAGAGGCACAAATGGCTGAATTTTGTTTTTAAAACGAAGGCTATGGGGCGGTATGAAGCTGTTTCTTTTTGTGCTTACCAGCTGACCGCTTACCTCTGTGTAAACCGCTGTTACGAGTTTGTCCAATGGCTTGCCCCATAAGTCAGCAGACTTTTGATGTGGAGCGCGAGTTGTCCGTGATGACTGGGTTAAAGTCTGGCGAAGAACAGTTCCAGAAAGCAAGTTAGACAAAAACAAAAGCCAAAAAAATAAAACAAAAGAAGTAAAAAACAGGCTGAGAATGTGGTAAAATCTGAAAACATGGTAAAAATCAGGCTGCCACTAAGGCTTCTCTTTTTCTGGATTGCTTTTGAAAACACTGTCGGTTTGGGTTAGGGAAAGAGGATGGTGGGTCAGTCGATCGGTCAGTCAGTTGACAGCAGCCCGAATGACACTCGAGAATTTTGAGATCTGAAAAACCAAACACAGCGGCCTCTGGCGGATTCGTGAAAACAAAAACTGCAAAACAAAAAACTTACCTCCTGGGATGTATTTGGTGCTCTCCAGCCTGGGTTGGACTTTTAAGGTAATTCATCCATGCAAATTAATCCACTGAAAATATTTTTTGTTTTGGTAATCTTTTAGAACCGACAAACTTTTTCAAGAGTTCACACTTGATAGATGATAGATTATAATGCTTATTTGGCATGCTGTCCTGGGAGAGAGCCCTGAGCTCGTAATATCCTTTGCGGACGTTATTGCATTTCACATCAATTAGTCATTCATATGTATATGAGTATATGTGTCACGAACGCCAGTGATCTAGCCCTTTAAGATTGCTGGAAACCATTTACTATAACCTGAACTACAATTCTGCCACTGAACTGCACAACATCAGTCACCTCACACACACACCAGTTCCGGATCACCACTGATTACTTGCACACAGCTGTAGCTCATGAAGACTCGTTAGTTGGACTATTTATAAACCTCATATTGACATTCACTTTGCTAAGTCTTGTTAACCTTTAGCATTACAAAGTATTAATCCTGTCCAGGGGCGTAGATTTAGCATGGACGAGGGGACGCGTTCCCACCAATATCCATCAACTATTGAAATGTCCCCACCAAAATATATTTAATTCATTTTTTTTTATTGAGCTTTTAATATTAATCTAGACACACAGAAAGGATTAAATCACGTCTCTCCTTGAGTCGCACCCCCCACCCCCCCCCCACCCCCCCACAAAAAAAAAAAACACATATGAGCACTGTGATTGGCTGTGCCTTTCCCTGCTGTCATGCGAGAGGCTGCAGCCTTGTTCAGAATTAACAGCACCAAAACTACGGGGGAATCTCATGCAGGAATAAGGTGTGTGAAGGTGTGTGACACACATGAGTGGGTATGGTGGCAGCTAAAAAAAGGTGGACACAAGGCGCTTTTTTCAATGAAAAGTGTAAGTCACAATAGTTCGCTACTGAATGAGCTCATCATGATAATGCCATTAATGCTTGTGTTTTTCCCCCCACTTTGATGCACAGTCTAATAATATAACCGACAGACATTCTCTGTGAAAAATATTCCCTGAAAACTAACTGTAAAATAAACAGCTAAATGTAAAAGTGGATGATTCCTGCCATCTCTCAGAGTAGCATGTCCAATTTCGCCTTTTGTCAAAAAAACTACAGCCTGTGCTCCATCTTTTATTAATACTGATATATGAGACATGTTTCATTTGCACTATGGCTAAAATAGACAGAAGTCTTAAATTCTCTCTTTATCAGTTAATAAACTTTTTATTAACATTACACTATCAGGCCCGTCGCCTAGCTTATTGAAAGGTAGTCTTTTTTTTTTGAAAAACTGAACCTTTTTGTACATTCTTCACAGTTTTTCATTTTCTATTTAATTGTGAGGTAAAAAAAAAGTGCATTTTTGTGACATTTTAAGAACAATTGCTTGCTGTATTAGTTTGTCAGATGGTTATCATAACCACAGTTGTTTATGTACCAAAAATATTTCCTACCATTTTGTCAAATTGCTTACCATACTATGTTATTATTTTAAGTGTTTATTTGCAAATCAATTTATTTGAACTCTAAGTTTTATATGACAATTTTATAAATAATAAAAGTTTAAAATAAATAAATATGAAAAGATACTTATTTTTAAAATACAAATTTATCATAATCTATCATTAATTAATTATATATATATATATATATATATATATATATATATATATATATATATATATATATATTAAAAAATCTGTTAAAACTTGTTTAAAAATAAAATCTAAAGCCTTTAAGGCAAATAACAAACTGGGCAGTACATTCAACTGTCCTTAAATAAAATAAAAATTTAAATCATAAGCAGTTAAATAATTTATATATAAAAAAAATGTCAAAAAGTAAAAAAAAAAATAAGAATAATAAGTAAAAAACGCTTTTATTCCAATAATACAAAAAAAAAAATACTGTAAATGTCGTTGCTTCATAAACAAAACTTGGGTAATATATATATATATATAAAGAATTAAATCATCACAGGAGGGCTAATAATTTTGTCTTCAACCATGAATAATACATTTTCAATGAAATGATCTGATCATCAAAGTAATGGAGAACAATTTGTGTATCGTGCATTGCTCAAGGCTTGTACTTACACAAGTCCTCATAGGGTCACCATAACCTCTTCAAGTTCACATAAGGTTGACATCATCTCTTCAACTTCAGCAGATCTTCTTGACCACATGCCAAAATGCATTGATCTTCTGTCATGCGACTGGCTGATCAGAGATTTAACATGTAGTTGAACAGACAGATGCATGCACAACCTTGTTTGTTTCCTCCTTCTACTTTCTTTTCATCCACAAAAATAGTAAGCTAGATGGCATGTCCTTTATCACTTGTATCTTTCGTCTCATTTGTCCTTCAAAGCAGCTGTAGATCAGGTAGATCATCATAAAACATTTACTGTACTGTAAAGTGTGTCATGTAGTTCTTTCTGCCCTTTTTGCCATTTTTAAGATGGATTAAGTTGAAGGACTCAGTGTTATGGAGCACATGTACAAGAACATTACTTTCTTTATAATATCCTGTTATATAAATGGGTCAAATACACTGTAAAAATATAATATAGAATACACGTATGGCAACTTTTTTTTTTATGTTACTTTAACTTATAATCAGTTAATCAGGATTCAACACTGTTTTAAGTTATGCAAAATGTTACCTAATATTTTTAGTCAATTTAACTGATAGCTAAAAGAACTAGAGAAGTTAATTCAACTAAAAAGGCTGCAAGAATATTTAACAGCCAATGAGTTACACTACCTGACAAAAGTCTTGTCGTCTATCAAAGTTTTAGAACAACAAATACTAACTTGTCTTCTAGATCATCATTTGGTATCAGAAGTGGCTTATATTAGAGCAAAGGCATCTAGATTACGATTATTTTACCAAAATAAAATATGATCAGGCCTCGATTTTAAATGATTTAATTAGGACAGTAAAGTCTGACTTTGCTTAGACAAAAGTCTTGTAATGGACAGTACATAATGTACAGTACAGAATATAAAGTCATGGTGCAGTGGAAAAAGAGTTAATATTGTGTCTGACTCCAGTTAGCTTGGACGACGGCATCCATATATCTTTGCAACTGTCATGATCACCA
>NC_079442.1:47508489-47553489 GCF_903798145.1 Danio aesculapii
GCACTATGCTTATAAATAAACAGCAAAGTTGCAATCTAAACGTCTACATTCTCTAGTAAAAAAAAGCCTTAAAAGTACATTATGTTGTCCAACAGCAGCAAAATTTGTCAAACTGTAGAGTGTCCTATACTTGTCAATGTATTTGGGCGGAGTAATACTCAAGGGTGAATGGTTAAGAGGCTTGGACGAGTGCTGTTATTTTCAGAATATTTTGCAGCTATCAGCCAATCAGTTTTAAGAACCAAACAGAACTGTTGTATAAATAATATTATAAAACTATACTGGTTACAAATATTAATATTATTGTATAAAATACTCATACATTATTATTATTATTATTATTATTATTATTATTATTATTATTATTATTATTATTATTATTATTATTATTATTATTATCAATTTGTACTTTTAATATGTATAATTCTATATAATAATTCTAACAGCAATAATGCAGTACTGTGTGCTTGTAAGGGTATGAATAAAAATAATTTGTAAATATTTAATGAATCAATTAGTAGCAGAAAAATTGCTAATATTAGATTCATTATAACTAAAAATTGCGTTTGCTTCTAATTATGCCTTAACGGCATAGACTATTAAAAAATATGCTTGCTCCGACAGGTCGCCTAATAAAAAGAAGACGATTAAGCATGGGGTGGAAATGGCCAGGGATGAAAGATATGTAATAATAGTCTTTGACTCATAGTTCATGTCAATTTCCTCGCCTGACAGGTGGCTGTCAATTCCTGGAGTGATTAAGACGCTGTAGTCTTTGTGGAAATGTGTAAAAGTGCTTGCCATTGTCATGAGAAAGCGGTGAATCATGTTGACGGGGTTTGCAGACTTGTTAGGGGATATGCAAGTTAGTGAGAACTGACAAGTGTAGCAGTGGTTCTCAGCTGGAGGGCTGAACTCTCAAAAAATAAGTCACTCTTTGGTTTTAATTTAAAGGGGACCTGTTATGCCCCTTTTTACACGATTTAAAATGAGTCTCTGATGTCCCTAGAGTGTGTATGTGAAGTTTCAGCTCAAAATACAACACAAATAATGTTTTATAACTCTTTGAAACTGACCCTTTTAGGCTTTGATCCTGATTATGCCGTTTTGGTGACTGTCACTATAAATTTAAATGAGATTGTGTTCTTTTTAAAAGAGGGTGGAGCTACAAATACCTGTGTGTCAGCATAGTGGCAGATTTAAAAACAAGAGTGGTTTAATGCTAAAGATGGAGAGATTGTCACGAGTGGGCGGGGCTTTCCCCCTCTGATGACACATAGAAAAGGAAAATGCCAAACAAAGTGTTTCTGCAGACTGGTTTTATCAAGTGTGCTTAGAAAAAAATATAATTAATTATTTTTTACCATTAGAAGCTGGCTATATTCACATACTGTTTCCGCACAACTGTGTTTAAACCCCTTATAAATGTGATTTTTACATAAAAGGTCCCCTTTAAAAAAATAAATCGCAAATTAGAAACATTTAAAAACCTTTTTTAGTTTATTCATGACAATTTGCTTTTTTATAATGTTGTTATTATTATTATTATTATTATTATTATTATTATTATTATTATTATTATTATTATTATTATTATTATTTATTATATGCATATTTATATTTGTTTTATTAAAAACAAGCTTAGATTTGTCCAAATGTCAGGTTTTGGACCATATGGGGCATAGCATGTGTAAACATTTCGTTATTATTGTTAATTTATTTGTTTACTGGAAATTAGAACTGAATTTAGAAATAGTTTTGAAACAAATCTTTGCACTTAACAAAGTAAATTAATTATGTAGGCTAATGGATGTCTTCCTTATCCACGAAAGAGTGAAAGTGAAAGTAAAGGCTGATTGGCTCATTCTTTATCCGCTCACTGCAGATGGTCTGTTTAACTGTTTTCTCACTAGTGAAGCATTCAGTTTTTCCACTTACAAAGTTCGCCATGTAAATAGCAAATGCGCCATGGCACGACACAACTGACTCTTAAAGGGAATGGGAGATGAGACTCTGATTGGTTTATTCTTAAAACACACCTATAACTCATTAAGAGAATAAGCTCAACCCTGTTAGACCATGCACTGCGGCGCACAGCGTATTTTTCCATCCTTAAAATAGCAAAAGTGCTTTAGACTTTGAGCCTAGATTGTTAAAATAGAACATGATGTAATTGCATAATAACAGCCATTTTTTAATCCATACTAATATTTAATGTTATAATGCTACACGTATAATGCTAATATAATAATAAAACTGCTATACTGTATATTTAACTAATTAATTAGGAACTATTTTTTACTAATAATACATTAATTGCAAAATGTCAGTTGCATGATAATTAGATATTTTCTTGCTTACTGCTACATTATATATATAATAATGTATTTCTAATATGATACTAATCATTTATTGTGTGTATTTTTGTGTATACAAAATAAAATAGTTATTTTGTTCATTAGTAGTACTAGTATTAATTTCAGTATTAATTCGTAGTATTCGAATGCACTCTGTTCATTTAATGGCATGATACAATATTTTTGTTTCTTACATATTGATGACGATGAACCTCAAAACTACGAAATCATAAGGGTCAAGCTTAGTAAATAAGCTTTCTATTCATATAGGATATATGTATAGGATATATGATATACATTAGGATAAACAGTCACAATATTTGGCTGCAAAACAATCAGGAAAACGACTTGTCTTGGAGTTCTTTTGTAGCATTATACAGTATAATACTCTTATAATGTCTCATAAAAGTGTCCACGCATCTTATGTAATGCGTCATACGCCATTTACATCACTTGCGCATAATGTGCATTCGGCCGCCACCAAAAGTCAGTGAATCTGTTTAATTAAAAAAAAAGAAAATTAAATATTTATTTTACAAAAACATACTAATCTGCTTCATAAAACTTGTGTTAACACCCAATCGGTGCATGGGTTAGATTTACAATGGATTTTTGCACTTTTGCTTCAAAATAAAAGGCGCTATTCAACGTCATTATACAAACAAAGTATAACAAAGTATACACAGTGAGGATGGCTTGAGATTGACTAAATTATGTTTTCATTTTTGGTGGACTCTTCCTTTAGCTCCACAATGTAAAAAATGTAATTATAAAACGTCTTGACAACAAGTATTTTATGCTGTTTTAATTATTTTAAGTTAGTAACTTTCAAAGTTTTTTTGAGTTATAGGAAGTTTAACCTAATAATTTTAGTCTGTTTGATTGATGATTGAAGTTGAGATCACTAGAAAAGTTCAGTTGATTCAACCAAAAAAATGTAGTGTTTTTTTTTTTTTTTACAGTGCAGGCACATTGTTGAGTATATAGAAATCTGAGAAATTTAAGTGAAGTTTATTTATAAACTAATTTGGAGATGATCACATGCTTATGATTCCTTGTGGTCGGTCCCGCAATATTAAATTTATGATTCACCAATCAGATTCCTAAGCCACTATAAATACCCTAAGTTCTCATATCACATCCATCTTTGTTTTGTAGAATCCCCCCTTCCACCCCTACCCCTCTTCCTTTCCTAGATGGGTGGCATGGTGGCCCAGTGGTTAGCACTGTTGCCTCACAGCAAGAACGTCACTGGTTCTAGTCTTTACCAAGCCAGCAGACATTTCTGTGTGGAGTTTACACGTTCTCCTCGTGCTCACGTGGGTTCCCCCCGGGTTCCCCGCTTTCTTCCCACCGTCCAAAAACATGCAACTTAAGTTAATTGACTAATCCATATTGGCATCGTAGACATGCTCCTAGTAAGTAGTTATCTCTTAAGAACAATCACTATCTGTTCATTAGCTACTACAGCAGGGGAGTTCCCGAGATCTACCTAAGCTCAAACTCCCTTCTCGCCTTGCAAACGGGAGGGAGCCCCTGGCTCGAGGATCTTATGAGCTCAGGGCTCTTTCCCGGGACAGCATGCCAAACAAGCGTAATAATCAATCATCAGCTAAGTGTGAACTCTTGAAGGAAAAGCTGTGCAGTTAAGGACCACTGTTATAAAAATCAGAATGTTAAAACTCAAACAAAAGCTTGTTTCAGAACTATTCATTTCTAAACTGATTCAAATAAATAATGAAGATTCAAAATGCAAACGTAAAGCCATGAAGTGTTGAGGACAACACATACACCTAATACACAAATACACTTCATTGAACATATACACATAGATATCATATACTATATACAGTTGAAGTAAGAATTATTAGCCCACTGAATTATTAGCCCCCCTGTTTATTAAGATTTCTTCAACATATTTCTAAACATAATAGTTTTAATAACTCATTTCTAATATATTATTTTATCTTTGCCATGATGACAATAAATAATATTTGACTAGATATTTTTCAAGACACTTCTATACAGCTTAAAGTTACATTTAAAGCCTTAACTAGGTTAATTAGGTTAACTAGGCAGGTTAGGGTAATTAGGCAAGTTATTGTATAACGATGGTTTGTTTTGTAGACTAATGAAAAAAATATATAGATTAAGGGACTAATAATTTTGACCTTAAAATGGAATTTAAAAAAATTAAAACTGCTTTTATTCTAGCCGAAAGAAAACAAATAAAACTTTCTCCAGAAGAAAAAATATTATCAGACATACTGTGGAAATTTCTTTGCTCTGTTAAACATAATTTAGGAAATATTTCAAAAAGAAAAAAAGTCAAAGGGGGGCTAATAATTCTGACTTCAACTGTACCTGCAGGATAGCTATGTTTATGTATAACTGTCAGGTCCCTGTGTTTGTTGTGTCATGTGACTTCCCCTTGTGTTATTCCTTGTGCTTCCATGTTCCATGTGTTTTTGTTATGACCATGTGCTCCTTTGTTCTGTTTTCCCGCCCCTAGTTAGTTTCATGAGATTCACCTGTGTTCCTCCTCTGTGTGCTATCAGAGTCATTATGTCCCTTTTATAAATACCCCAGTGTTTGTTTAGTTTCTGGTCTGGTCTAAACGTCATTCCTGTGAAGGTCTTCCTGTGTGTATATGTCCAGTGCCTGTAGTAAGTGTCTTTGTTAATAAATAAGTGTTTTGATAGCTCCTGTGATTTCAGTGCATCTCTAGTAGAGAGTGAAATTGTGACTTTTACTGTTAAAAACTATTAGTTACTAGCTTCTAGCTAAATTTATTAGTAGGCCCAAATGGAGTCTTTGCGGGCAGAAATTTGCAGATTTCTACAGATTTTTAGCTCGTCATTGAGTATTTATTTACTTGTGTAAATGTACGTTAATTCATGTCTATTCAGTTTTAAATTTTAATTTAGTAATAATATTGACTAATATGAAGTTCATTTTGATTTATTTACGATACAGTTTATAAAATGATCTTTTCTCTCTTAGTAGATCTATTAGAGTCTTGCTTTGTTTACCAAATAGGTGGATCTAACTGGATTTGCATTGTCTTATTTATTTATTTATTTATTTTAGTTACAATATTTCCAAAATATACATATATACCACTATATACATTTCTGTAGCACGCCATATACAGTTGAAGTGATTTATTAGCCCCCTTGAATTATAAGCCCCCCCCACCAACCCCCCCGGCAATTTCTGTTTAACGAAGAAGCATTTAACACATTTCTAAATATAATATTTTTTATAACTCCTTTCTAATAACTGATTCTTTGCCATGATGACTAAATGATATTTGACTAGATATTTTTCAAGACACTTCTATACAGCTTAAAGTGACATTTAAAGGCTTAACTAGGTTAACTATAGGCAGATTAGGATAATTAGGCAAGTTATTGCATAACAGTGGTTTGTTCTGTAGACTATCAAATATTAAGATATCTGTCTATCTATCCAGCTATCTATCTTAATGGGGCTAATAATTTTGACCTTTAAAATGTTTTTTAAAAATTAACAGGCATACTGTGAAAATTCCTGTGCTCTGTTAAACCTAATTTCGGAAATGTTTAATAAAACTCAAAGGAGGCTAATACTACTTACTGCAACTGTACATCCCGGGAGGTAATTTATATATTTATTTTTATTTATTTATTTTTTTTTGCAGTTTTTGCAACAGAGGCCGCTGTGTACACTTTGAGACCTCAAATTTCTCTTAAGTGCCCTTCGTGCCTGCTGTTCTCCCGTAAATCCACCAGAGGCCGCTGTCGACTGACTGACCAGTCGACTGACACACCCTCCTCCCTTAAACCCAACCGATACTGCTTTCAAAAGCACCTATTGACCAGCACCCACCCCCTTCTCCAGTACTTAATTTGAGCCGGGTCTTGCTGGATCTGGTTCTGGACAATGTCTGATATTCGTGTTTTGCGTTCTGTTATTTATTTTAATGGATCCGGCATTAACTTGTGCATGGTAAACCAGAGGGAGCGCGAGAGAGAATGTAAAGGCTGTGTGGATTTATGCACAGAACTCTAGTCACCATGCACACGTCAACAATATTTTCAGCCAATCAGCTTATGTTTACAATCACTCTCATTGGTTGGTGATTTATTTCGTGAGCAGCAAAAATAATGGCATAGGGGCCCACCTACAAAAAATATTTGTATTTTCAAAACGGTAAAGATTCACTCGCATGTTTTTATTTTTTTAAAACCACAAGTACACAAAAGAGATCTTGAGAGGATAAAACTGCAGGATAGCGGGAGACAGAGGCAAAGCAATCTCAAGTCAGCCAGGAAACATGACAGAAGAGGTAACTGTGGACTCTTCTGGAAGTTTAGACTGACTCATTTAATTGTTTTTCACTCCACACATAATAGTAAAATTAACTGAATAGTGAATGTTCATACGATTTATGTTTGTAGCCACATGTTTTTATTATCCATGAGTGACCTATAACCAGTGGCAGTTCTAGTTTAAACTGCACCCTGGGCAAAACCACCCCAATGACCCCTCATTACAATTCTATAGAATGCAGAAAATGTTTTATAGAATTATCTGTTGTTTTAGACCCAAGTCATGACTGAGAATTAATGTTTTGAAGTCTTGGTTACCTCCCTGACTCATTATTCCTCCTTTCTTCTTCATAGCCATGCTTAGTCAAAATAAGATCATCATCATATTATAAAAACTTTAGTTTTGTTGACTTGCTAAACTCTGTGCATAAATCTCTGCATAAAAGGCTGCTTCACAGTGCTTGAGCGGCACAACTTTTATCGGCGTGCATGTGAAAAGCCGGGACTTACACCGGGTCAGGAGCAGTGCATGTGAGGCACGCGAGACTGGTTTTCTGCACGCATGCGTCTATATGTTTTCACCAGCGTTAATTTGGTTGCACATAAAGAATAACAAACATACACGTTCAAAAGATGGCGATTATGAATGCCCCCTAAAGAGTTTATTCTGGGATTACCACTTTACACTTGAATAAAATAAATTGCATCTCAAAGCTTTATTTTTTTCTGGGGCTGGTTTTTTCTTTCGTCTCGCCCCCAGCAAAATGCCACTGTAGGCGATTACCCATGTTATGTAACGGATGCACCGCGCTACGCACATAACACAGTTATCAAAAAGGGGTAACAGATTTATTAAACAAATATTTATAGTATCAGAACCAGGGAACAAAAAGGCCAAAACAGCAAATAAAACAAGGTACGCTACCTAATATTAAATTTCTCACCTAAACTGAAAAGCTCTGTAAATAAAACAACAATCTTACCCTCCTTAACTATCCATTAAACTGGAGAAAACGGGACAAAAGAAAAAGGGCCTGCCCTTAGATCGTTCAGCAGTAAGTAAAGATTTAGCCACAGCTAACACAGAATACCGTCCTAGTACCGTTTTTAACAGAGTATCTCACCAGATGACTTAGAAAAAGGGTTGCAGACAGGAAATAAACAATCAGCCACCGCTAATGCAAGTTACCGTCCTATTACCGTATTTAACAGAGTATCTCACCAGATGACTTTGGAAAAGGGTTTCAGACAGAAAGATATCACTGCCACACAGAGGCCTTAGAGCGATCTGGGGCCCGTTTCAGAAAGGAGGTTAAGTGAAAACTCAGAGTACTTTAACCCTGAAATGAGAGAAACTCTGGGTTTTCTGTTTAAAAAGGGCAGGTTTGTTAAACTCGAGAAAGCAGGGTAAGTCAAGCCTGTTTCTGAAAGAGAGATAACTTTAACTCTGAGTTAGTCACAGTGGTAACATACTCTGTGAACCTAACCTGGTCAAGAGCAGGTTTTATTCTCTAAACTCGGCGTTTCTGTCGGTCTCCTCCCCTTTTTTTAAAGATGAAGCGGTATTTTTGCCTTGCGTTTCCACCCACCTATTTCATAAAAACGATTGATGGAAATGTCATGATGCACATATCTTTTGAAAATAAGAGAATAACTGAGAAGAACAAACTTTTATTTAATAGAAAAGATGTGCATAAACTACGATGTAAACACTTTTACAAATTCCAGTATGTGCATTAAAAAAGGTTTATTATAAGAGATCATATGATGATGAAAATATGTGTGAAGGGACAAACCAGCAGGCCGAGCACACTGTAACATCTTACATGTTGTTTTGGTCATTCTTTTTTAAAATGCTTTAAACGTTTCAGTATTAATGTTATTATATTATTAATGACCTCCAGAGCATCTGGTGCGTGTCAAGAGCGTCTGTTCTCCGCGTCTCATGGCTTCAAACGCCCCGACGCGTTCATTGTGTGTCAGCATTGTCTTCTGAGGCACAAGTACATTTAATAAAGAAAAGATTAAAGCAGCTAAAACAATCTGTTTTGCTGTTGATATTCGGCGCCCGTTTAATCAGGAAGTGATGATTTTGTTCTCTTTGACTTATTGGACGGAAATGCTGCTTTATTCGCACATCTTTTATGCGTTATTCCAGTTTTTCACATAAATTTTATTAATATTTTTGGATTGAAACATAGCTATTGCCTACATTTCAGTCACACAAAGAACGAAGTCATGTACGAGAATGGCTTGTACTTTTTTAATGAATAATTAACTTAAATTCACTGACCTTCGACAGGGACATGTACTGTAACCAGATTAATGGGATTATTATTCTTTCTAAACTATTTTTTAGTACTGCTTACATTTTAAATTTCATATCAATCTCTATCACTTGATCAATAAAAAAGGCAGACACACAAGTGCACTTTAAAATCGATTAAAACTGATCAACGTGCATAAAAGTGGGAACGTGTGTAAATTTTATATGTCACACATAACATTACTTAGTTTATTATACTTAAATATTTATATATTTTAAATATAAAATTATGCATTAACTTAAGCAGCTATGTTTCCCTATGTTAAGTGTTTCACTGATGCAGCGGGTTGCTTTTTAAAATATATGGTCATATTTGCTATAACTTTGCATGAGCACATCAAGTTCAGCTGGAGAAAGCAATGGTGATCTCTTTTATTTTTTTATTTTTTTAAAGATGTTGCCATAGTCACTTGTAATATCTTCGCTCCATTGATAATGCCTTTTTATAGTCGCGGTGTGCGTGCTTAACTCTGAGTTGGTCTACTCAAAGTTGATTGACCTAACTCTGCTATTCTGAAACCGAAAACTCTGAGTTTTTAATCTCTCGGTAAATCAACTCAGAGTTCAAGTTTAAACTCCGAGTTGGTTGAACCTCCTTACTGAAACAGGCCCTCACACACAACAGCGAGGGGAAACAGGAAGAGAACTCAATGAACAGCACCAACAGCGTGCTTTTATAATTGGTGCCGCCCCTCTCACAGCTGCACCTGATCTCCGCTCATGTGGAGAGAGAGAAAAAGACAGATAATAGAGGATACAACATGCACAGGAACAATACACACCAGCATTGTCAATATAAAGTTACTCAATATGTAACAGCCTATATTGCTCATGCCTATATATTGCATTCATAAATTGTGTGGCAGACGTTGGTCACGGTAACTTTTATTTCCTGGTTTTATTCTAGGAATTATTAATTTACAAATTAAGCACTGCCCTTCCCTCAACCCAACCGACGGTGTTTTCAAAAGCAATCCAGAAAAAGAGAAGCCCTCGTGAGGGTCTGATTTCTACAATGTTTTCAGATTTTACCACCTATCTCACGCTGTTATTTACTTTTTTTAGGCTTTTGTTTTGATCTTACCTGCTTTCTGGAACTGTTCTTCATCAAACTTGAACCTCATCATCACAGTCAACTTCTCTCCACGTCACAAGTCCACCTACGTTCGCGATGAGCCACTGAACAAACTGGTAACAGTGGGAAAGTCATCCATATGGAGGTAAGCAGTCAGCTGGTAAACGTGAAAAGGAATGGCATCATACGGGCTGTAGTGTTTGACATAAGTACTTCTGGGCTAGGTTTTTCAAAAGGTTTAATTCGGATAAATTTGATCCGGATTTAGTAATCCTTTTTTTTTGTGATCCGTGATCACGTAATCCAGCTTTTTGAGCCAGTTTTTCAAAGCAACATTGGATTGGATCAATCTGATCCGGAAAGGACCTTTTCAGGATCACTAAATCTGGAAAACCAGTGCTCAAACAGGAAAGGAAATCACAATGCAGAACTATAGATATGTTAAAAGCCACAAGTAGAATAGCCAGTGTGGGGTCAATATAACTTTTATTTTTATTTGAAATGAAAACACACACAATTTAAAAAAAAAAAAACTAAAACTAAAAACAAGAAAAACCCCACCCCATCCTCTTCCAGCAGCCCACTCATCTGACACCTACAACACAAACACTGTACATTGAGGATATTTATAACAAGTTTCAAGTATAGATGTATTGAATAAAAAAAAAAAGACTTAATGTCAAAAACTCCACAATAATTTCAGACTTCCTCATCTGATGTGGGGAGACCAGCTTGTCTGAGCGCAGCCTTTAGGAAGCAGATCTCAAGTCTAGCCTTGGTTTGCTGCAGTTTGGTCAGAGTCAGTTGTTCCTCTACCAAAAAGAGACTAAAAGGGCAGAAGCACAGCTTTGTCTGGTAATGTTGAAAGTGATTTAAAAAATCAGTGATTGCCATTCTTTGAAATTTTTTGGTTATTCTGTAATCATTACATGCATCGCTAATTAATATTCTAAAAACAAAAATATTTTATATTTTATATGAATTATATATTATATTATTTATATCTCAATTAGTGACAGAATAAAATTTTATTATTTTTGGTCAATGACAGCTGTTCTTTCTTTGCTAAATGCTTTCTACTTGGCTGTAGGCCTACTGAAAGGCTGAATATGTCTATCACTGTAGCCTTACGGATGAACAAATACAATTAAAACCTTATGAATAAATAGGAAATTCTGTAAAATACTGCATGATCCAAATATAGTATTATATTATACATTTTTAAAGTTTTCATTACAATTTGGCCATGAAATCCATGCTGAATTCATCCTTCTGATGGGATCAGTTTAATCCAGATTTTTTTTGGGTCAAAGTGATTCAAATCCTACAAAAGAAGGTCTAAAAAACCCAAACTAAAGGTTTGATCCAGATCAAAACCAAGATTGGATTACGTGATCTAATCCAATCATGTAACCCATATTTTCTTTTGAAAAACCCATTTTAAAGATTTGATCCAATTCGTTATCCAAAATCCTAGTGGATTACTTTTGAAAAACCGGGCCCTGGCTACATATTTTGTGATCTCCAGCAATGTATATAGGGGTACGTTTTCAGAATGAGCCTATGTTGCATTTTCTAAATTTGATTGTAATGTAATAATGTAAAGCTGCCTTGAAACAATAATGATTGTGAAATTAACAGATAAACTTGAATTGAATTAAAGTGTCTTTCCACAAAGCCTTCATAAGTGGGTGGGTCAGTGGTTGTGATTCTGTTAAAGCAGTTGAGACCTGCAAGTGTGTTGTGTTTGTGTCTCAGATCAGTGGAGGAGAAAGGGAACATTAGAGCACTGACAGCTCGGAATGTGTTCATGACTCTCTGCTCTCTGATGCTCATGTTCACTGACTCTTCATCTGCTACTGTACACAATGTGCTTAGGGCTTTCTTTCTCACTCTCTGAATATTATTTCTGTACTTGACCTGCTATCTGCTGTGATTTTTAAAGCAAGCGACTATAACATTTCTTTTCATCTTGAAATTAACTTTCAGACTTTACAAAAAGGTTTTATTAGTTAATGTTAGGCAAAACAATAACCTTAACCTTAACCCAAATGAAATCTGCCGACTTTTTGAATATTATCATTGTGCTTGACCTGATCTCCGCTTGGATTTTACAGCAAGTGACTCTAAAATTCAATTTCTCTTCATCTTGAAATTAACTTTCAAGCTTTACAATAAGGTTTCAATTGTTAATGTTGGGTAAAACCATAACCCTAACCCAAACAAAATCTACAGACTTTTTAATAGTTAATAATAATAATAATAATAACTTTTATTTAAGGTTTACAATGTCAATCCAATTAAATCTAATTGTTTAGTAAATGAAGTCTCTTTTCAAGAGTTCACACTTGGATAATGCACAACCATGATAGCTGGTTTGGCATGCTGTCCCGGGAGAGAACCCTGAGCTCAGAGATAGATGAGCCCAAGGTTCCCGCCTGGTCAATGAGCATTAGGAGGGATACGAGATCAGGTGTTTCTTGAGTGCCCCCTTTGTACTTTGGCTAATATGGTGGTGCTGATTGATTCAATGTGAATGTGTTGAGTGCTTGTGACTGTTACTACCATTTATTTATGTGCGTGTTTTTAGACTGTGGGAGGAACCCATGCGAATACGGGGAGAACATGCAAACTCTGCGCAGGGAGAGCTGACTGGCTCAATTAGAACTTGAACCTATGGTCCTCTTGCTGCGAGGCTGCAGCGCTAGCCACTGAGTCATAGTGTTGTCTGATCATGGAAAGAGGAGGAGGGAGAAGGGACAGAATGGAAGGGGGGGGGGGGGTGTTCCAAAAACGAAGATAAGGAATGAAGTTTAGCCAGAATATTTATAGTAGTTTTAGAATGATCTGATAGGCTTGCTAATGATTAGCGATTAGGATCAGCTGTAGTCGATCATATCACGTGCTCCTCTCGAAATTAGTTTGTGAAACTTCACATATAATAGATCACCAAAATAGAAAATATTACTTTACAGATTGTATTGTATAAAAAATTATCATTCAATACCTTCAGGTCAGAAACTATGTCTGTCTAAATATTCTAGATTTTGATGTTTTATCTTTAGGAGGTGAATTATTTGACTTATTTTTAGACTTTCCAAATGCTAGAGGCTTAACGCCTTTATTTGTTAATGCTTTTGAAAACAAAATAATTTTCTTCTCCATTTGAAATTCGCTTAAAGCAGACCTATGGAGTTTATTCATGTTTTATAAATTCTAGACACAACCTTATACATTACAAAGTATTACTCCGACTTCACTATTCTAAAACAAAGCACATTCTATCCCCCGGTTTCCCCCACATGTGACATGAAGCTGCTGAGGGTATCTTAGCACATCTTTTTTTGGTCCCGTGTTCAAATTCAGAATTTTTGGTTAGAAATATTTCAGTGCTTTGCTAAAGTTTAGATTGTGTTTTACTCCCTGACCCAGTGGTAGCAATTTTCGACAATTTTCGATTTTCTAGAGACTCTTGACTGAAATGTACAGTTACCTGTTCAGTATGGCTTAATCATAGCTAAAAAAAAAGTTATCCTTTGTTTCTGGAAGGAACAAGTCTTTTTGTAGGTCATTTATGTCTTGTATGTCGCCATTTTCCCTTGTTTCATGCTTTATATTACTTTTTGCACAGATTGTTTCATGATGGGTTTGTCTGTCTGTTCCTTATTTTCTGTCTGCAAAAACTCTAATAAAAATATTCAATAATATTACTGAAATTAATATAAAAACGGAATAATGTATATTTACATTGTGTGTCACGCTTTGAACAAAGCCAGAAACTGCAACTGTTGATCAACAGTACCAATTGCAAATTTTACCTCAGCCCAACAAGAAAAACCACCAACAATCAACAATGCATCTGGGAAGAAGCCTCAGTGAGGTTTAAGCCATTTAGGCGATTGATGAAAAGGTTTGATAAACAATACTTGCCTATTTTTGGTATGTCCTGATTGAGGGGTTTATTAAAGCGAACGCCAGACTTAAGACATTGGTCAGTTTACCTGGCTATCGAGCGTGTTGTGTCAGAACCGTAAGCAGTTCTCTGTGTTGTATACTCTATTATATATTGTGGATTTGTATGTAAGTCATTATGTTTTGTATTGTTATTTTGTTACTTTGTATATTTTTGCTATTTTCTTGTGGGTACCTTTTTGGGAAGTGGGTTACTGTACATGTACTTTACACTGGACGTTTTTTATCATCACCTTTGTAAATGAATTCCATTTTTTTTTTTCACTTCCAGGAAAGGTTATCGTCTATTGAACCGTTTATTTTTGGTGTTTTTGTTGGTGTCAGGCATCCCACGCCTCATAGTGGACCCATTCCGGGAGCACTACACAAACTATTACGACAGCACAAGTCTGTGGAGAAGGGGGATAGTTCGGGTGGCATCACAACATAATAATATGGTGCAATCAAAAGATGTGGTTATAATGAAAGTCAATGGAGAAAAACAGCCCCCAACATAGCAAAAGGGTAGTAAATTTGTCCAGTGTGTATTATTGAGTTTTTGAAAACTCAAAGCATTATCCCAAAATATGTGTCAAAGAAGTTTGTCATCAACAATCATTCCATTTGCCGAAACACAGAGGAAGCTGTGGCCAGATTAAGACTTAACCACAGAATGGATGAAAATATCTCCAACAGCACACAAGGGCTAAACACAGGGGCATCGCTAGACCCAAACTACTGGGGCATGTGCTCCAGTAAAAATTGCCAATGCCCCAGTAAATGCTTTGAGTTACGGTTTACATTATATGTATTGTTTTACGAGTGGCAATCCTAGGCCAAAATTAAGTCTTTATTCTACAAACGAATCAATGTTTGCTAAAGCAATACAGTTTAATTGAAAACAATCGAAAATTATAAACTGACACGTGCACAGAAAACGAATGTTTTAGTAATGATGAGGACCTTATTTTGACGAAACATGGCTCCTGTAGGATATAGATTGTTTTAAAGCTTTTTTTTTGTGTTCCCTAGAATTATCACATGAAATTTCATATTTATGTAAAGGATTTGCTTAGAAGATCTTAGCATACAGATGTTACTACTTCAATGTGTTCCTTATGGCGCCATTCATACCGCGGCGACAGCGGTACTTGGTGCGCCAGCAGCTTTTGACCGCTGGGTGGCAGTTTAACCACAGATATTCAGCTTTGCCTTTCCACAACACTAAACAGACTTTTCTGTGCGTACCTTATGTGATCAGATGTGTTCAATTAAAATATAATTTTGATTTAGTTTTCTTAGTAATAAACATGATCTTACCAGGGCTTAAAGTATTCCGGCACCATGCCGGATCTCCGGCGTGCGGCCGTGAGAGAAAAAAAAATAGAGCTTGCACATGCGGTTTAGTTGGGGATGCTCAAAATAACCGATTAAGCAATAACCGAAAGGGCACGTTTGTAACCGATGAATGGTATCAGTTAAACGATTAAAATATGCTTTATACATTTTTAAAGTTTGGCTGCAGACGGGGCATCTGTTAAATTGTTTACTGACTGCAGCCAGTGTTTTACGCTCTGCTTATGCTCGCTCAGCGCCAATCTGGAATCATTTTGGATTCGTGGCGATCGAGAAAGGCGAATCAATAATTAGGATGAAGCTATTTGTTGGGCTTGCTTAGAAAAATAAGTGTTAAATGGACAAACACGTCGAACCTCCAGAGCTGCGGTCATGTCACCCAGCCCATGGAATGCGGAGCCAGCTCCGGTGTCATCTACTGAACGCAAATGCCCAGCTAGTCCAGCCAGGTATGGCAGAGAGGCCTTTTCAAAAATGGCCAAATACAAAAGAGAAACTGATAAATAGTAAACGTTGATGAGAAATACATGCAATAAACTTATATTGCGCCGACAAGAACAAGCTCTAAAAGGTAAAGTCTAAAGCCAGAGGAGTTATTGATATTAATGTTAGTTGTTAATATGATCGTAAACACTGCGTTGTATAATTAACGCCGCCATTGTGTCGTGTCTGCGATTTTATTTTCTCGTTGAAGAACAGAAAATTCATGTTATCGCCGTCTTCCCAGCCAGGTTTTTTCAACATCTGACTTATGTTGTTACAAGCCTAGGCTAATATTTTTGTTCTTCGTTACTATTTATATTATTATTGATTAGTATTGTGAAGTTTCTAAAATGTAACGTTTACTGTTTCAAGCAGTTAAAGTTATTTCTATTTAACTAGCCTACATTATTATAGGCTGTATTGTGTTGTTTTATCAACGAAAGTTAAACAACAAACATGTTCGTTTGTACGGATATTTAGCATAATACTTTGGTCTTTTTTGATTTCTTATTTTTTACATGAAATGTAAATTAACTTAGGTAGGCTACTTGGGTACAGGGGCGTAATTTGTTGGTAGTATACCGAGGAATGCTTAGATAGTGAATATTGTCATCATTATTTAAAAAAAATTATAAATAAATAAATAAATAAAACACCTTACGGAAAGGATGAAATAAAGGAAAAGCATGCTCTTAATCATTCTTCATAATCTGATTCGGAGCTATACATGCAATAAACTTATATTGCGCCGACAAGAACAAGCTCTAAAAGGTAAAGTCTAAAGCCAGAGGAGTTATTGATATTAATGTTAGTTGTTAATATGATCGTAAACACTGCGTTGTATAATTAACGCCGTCATTGTGTCGTGTCTGCGATTTTATTTTTCTCGTTGAAGAACAGAAAATTCATGTTATCGCCGTCTTCCCAGCCAGGTTTTCATGCACAGTTTCCGTTTTTGTTTCTTCTCAAACAATAAAGTTTCGCTATAGCAGGCCCGCGGCAGAAGGATATCATAAATGAGGGCGCAAGGGCGATATTTTTATATGACGTGCTAAAATTGAAAAATGAAATTTACATGAAGAGCTTTATTAGTGAAAAGCTGCGGAGCGCAACGAAATGGGCTATAAGCTATATTTGCTCTTATGTGCTGACTTAACACTTTTCTTAAGACCACAGAATAATATGCAACATCTAAATGTCATATAGCCAATAAGGAAAAATTAACATGTTTCAAGTCTCTCCAGTGCATCTCTCCAGAGGCACACGCAGACTGTAGAATTCATTCATTAATTCTTTCTTTTATTTATTTATTGTCAACCAAATATATATAAATAAATTAATGTGTGTGTGTGTGTGTGTGTGTGTGTGTGTGTGTGTGTGTGGTGTGTGTGTGTGGGTGTGTGCGTGTGTGTGTGCGTGTGTGTGTGTGCGTGCGTGTGTGTGTGTGTGTGTGTGTGTGTGTGTGTGTGTGTGATCAGACTGAAGAAGTTGTGCATTGGGTGGGTGGCATCTGCTGTTATGCAGAGGGCCCCACGGGTAAGACGTGTGCTGTAAATGTCCTGAAGGGAGGGGAGAGAGACACCAACGATCTTCTCAGCTGTTCTCACTATGCATTGAAGTGTTTTCCTGCAGAAAATCCAAGGTTCCATACCACACAGTGATGCAGCTGGTCAAGGATGCTCTCAATAGTGCCTCTGTAGAAGGTGTACATGATTGGGGCTGGTGCTCTTGCTCTTTTGAGTGGCAGCCTGTTTGAACATATCCCAGTCTGTGGTATTGAAGCAGTCTTGTAAAGCCTCTGAAGAACCTTCTGGCCACACTTGTATCTCCTTGCAAACCGGTTTGGTGACTTTAACTATCGGTCTGTAAGCAGGCATTAGCATGACAGTTAAGTGGTCCACCAAGGTGGGGGAGGGGGAAGGCTTTGTAAGCTCCTCTCTGTGTGGTGTAAACACAAAAGCGCAACAGTCCTTTACAGTCCTATGTGATGAACGAAGTAGACGGATGTAGTCCAGTTTGTTGTCTAGCGAGCGTACGTTCGCTAGAATGATGGAGGGGATTGCGGGTTTGTGGGGGTTAGCCGCTAGCCTTGTTCGGATACCCCCGCGCTTACCCCTCTTCTGCTTCCTCTCGCGCCGCTTGAAGCGCCTCCATTGTGGGCGAGGTGGTGAGGTGGGGGTCGGAGGATGGGTACGCATCCGGAGCAAGCCGAGATCTCGCAGCTCATCAGTGTCCGCGGAGTTTAACTTGTGAAGTTTGTTTCTACCGATGTCGAGCAGAAATGTTCGACTATATGCGCGCTTAAGGACAGATAAACGTGACGTTGACGCACAATAACACGGCGACGTACAAGACGAGGAACACAAAAACACATTAATAACATATTAATAAATAATACCAAGTTTTAACACATCTGCTACATTCCAGTGGAGCCTCCGTTGCGCTCTACCACAGCTGGCAAAACTTTCTGAAGGTGGTTTAAGCACCAAATAAGTGTTTTAAATTATGTTAGTCTCCTTATTTCTTTCCGTTTTATTTTAAATATTATAAATGTTTAAAGTTTTAGGTAAAGATGTCAAAATATGCCCACACATGCAAGCTAAACTAGATCATATCTGAGTCATCATGCTTTATTACCCAACCAAAATCAGCGAGGAAAAAATAAATGTTTTAAATTAAATTATATTTAAATGTTAAATTAAATTAAAAATGAATTTAAAATTTAAATGCCATTTAAAAATAGTTGCTAAAATTAATGTGTTACTTACTTACATTTTTAGGCATTAGCCAAACAGAAAGCCTGTCTACGGTAAATCCACACGCACTAAATAGCCTACCTTTTTCTTTTATAACACTGTAAACATAACTTCGCAGGTCGATCATCTTCAAACGCAAAAGGCATTTTTAAGTGTCCTAACTTGACTGCTGCTGTAGTATGGGATGTTTTTTTACATAACTTTAAACGTGTGCTTTAGCTATGTCAAAATGAAAGCAAATTTTTTAAGGGCTCTGCGTTTGTCAATTGTATAGCTTTAATAATAATAATAATAATAATAATGGATATAACAAATTATAATATTATAGTATAGACATTTTTACTAGGCTACTTTAATATTAATCCCTAACTGAAAAACGAATGTGAAAATGACTGGCAGCTGTGCTAAAATTAATATAATGGCAAATTTCTTCTGCGTTTTTTCCCTTTATAGCTCAATAGTTTTATTCAAAGAATATAGTTCTCTCTTCAACTTTCAGGTTGAGGTGGGGGAAGAAGTGGCAGAGGCAATTCAAATGTACCATCTCTAATTAAAAAGGCCACTTACGCGGCATCTGTGTGTAAAGATTATTACCTTATATTTATTTTATTATTATTATTTATTATTCATTCATTCATTCGTCATTCATTTTCTTTTTGGCTTAGTCCCTTATTAGGCTGTAATTGCCACAGCGGAATGAACCGTCAACTTATCCAGCATATGTTTTACGCAGAGGATGCCAGGAGGGCCAGCTGGGGCTTCGGGACGGAGTGAAAGGAGAGGCAGGACTTTGCCCGAGTCTGGGAAAGATGGCTTGCCGTCATTACACTAGTTTTCCGATGGCACACGAGTTACATGCGCCAAACACATGAACAAATAAATTAATAAATAAGGGAAAGAAAACATCTAGCCTTACAGGCTGAGTTCTTTTTGATTATAATCGCCGTTAAGTTTCCGTTTTAAATGTAAGGCTGTTGCAAAAAATAATAAAATTGCTTAAAATAATACAATTTTAATTATAAGTGACTTTGCTGCGTCCCCCTGATGTTTCAATAACGCATAATAATCTATACACCATATAAAGACACTTAAATAGACATGATTTCGGCCTCACTGATGCCCATTAACTCCTGACAGACAAGCTTTTGGTTATGAGAAGGGGAAGGGGTCTCCACTATTAAGTGTTTTTCACAAACATGAATACACAAAATCCAAAACTCCTATAGGACGGATGGCGTAACAAAACCTATGCGTTTAAAAACGAAACCGCATTAAATATGGGGCCTTATGAAAATGAATGTTTCTATCTTTTGAACGGTGACGGCATAATATCATGGAATTACTTTCAATAGCAAATAAAAAAACATCTCAAGGAAGAACGGACAAAAGAAGTTTCACTTCTATCACTCTTTAAAAGATTTGGTTTGGGTCATTGTAAATGCTCAGTCTCGTTATGAACTGATCTTCATTTCTCTGTGTTGGTGGAATAAAGCAGGCGAGTCAGCCGCACCAATTTATGAGCAGACAGAGCAGGATTCTCATGATGACCACCGGCGCAATTCCGCTCTTTGTTATGAGCCGTAGTTTTCAGTGTAAACTTAGTAAAGGCGGAGTTTCTTTGGCGATGATGTGTACAGTGTTAGATTTTATATTTAGCGGGACATTTGCGCTGAACACGCGGTTGAATGCAACGCATCAAGATTCGGGCACCTCTCCGAAAACACTCGATTGATCTCAGCTGGCGGATCAACATTTACCTCATGTCATGATCGCTGTCATCTGCGCCATTATTATTATTATAACTTTAGGGGAGGTTTGCAAACCTGTGCACTTTTCACTCTTCAGTCGTTTGTATTTCCTGCAGTAACAAAAGCTCCCTGTTCATTATATTCAGACACACAAATGCTCCCAAATATATTATAAGGGGGCATAGATTAAATTTCGGGCGCTCATGCGACCAAAATGGTTGCAATTTCGAGCCCTGTAGTATAAGGACATGTATTCAGACCACAACTGAACGTTTGAAGAAAATTGAATGCCTTATTATTTAGAATAGCTATTATTGATGTAAATGCAGCCGTTCAAGGTGCATAATTGATTTATTACGGTACTGACAGTATTAGAAATCCATGTCGTGGCGCAATGTCACACCGGTGATGACTATGACACCGGTGTACCGCCCACCCCTACTATCTGTTATTTAAAATATCTATATTAAGCTCCAAGCATTCGCCAAAAAGAAAATATTTCTAAGTAAAAACACAAAACATAGCTGAATAGAATGTTGCCTGCTTTAGAGGATGGGTTAGTAATTATATTATAACTGGTTATGTTCAGTTCAATGAAATAATACCTTTAATAAATAAAATATGTTCGTAAGAACGTGGTGGGCCAGTGATTCCGTCGCTGTCATCAGTGGTTTAATGAGCTCAGGAGAATTCTGCTTTGCATTTTTCTATGCATTACTAACATCACTAAACCAGACATTTGTTTTATAAGTTAACCAAATATTCGCAGAGATTCAGCAGTTTTTTTTTTTTCTGACGCGTTTGCCAGTCATGCCAGTCAGTGAAAAAAAGTAACCGTGGCCCTGTTTGCAGGTATTAATATTCGTTTTTTTCGTCAATCTGATGCAATTTTTATTATTTATACAGGACGTTAAAATGCAATTAAAAGTTTCAAATCAATTAAACTCAATTTATAAAAAGGCTAGCCTATTTTATGCATTAAATATAACTAATTTCCTTTATTTCTGATTAGACCATGCATTTTAGACTATTTTACAATTGTAATATGTGCATATGCTTTTTTTTTAAATAACATTCGTTTAACAAATATTTTAGCACATCGAAAGTAATTAAGTGACCTGTTTTTTTTTTTTATTAAAACCTTTATGCAAAGGATCAGAGGATAAATTATCGTAGGATAAACGTATCTTATGGAAAAACACCAATTGACGGGCTCTGCTTTCGGTTTTAAAAGAATCAAGCAGCTTTAAAAAATATAATTTGCTGAAGAGAAATGACAGGAAAAAAAAAGAAAGAAAAAGATAAAATATATAGGGACTGTTAAAAGAACATTTTTCTTTAATATATTCTTTCGACTCCGAAACATCAGCTAAGAAGATTATGATGAATGACGGAGTTTCTCTATTGCCTGCTTCAGCAGTTGTCCCGGTCCCGCTGGTTATGAACGAGGAGGCGGAGAGAATGCGCTGTTTAGTTTCGGCTTGATATATTTAAATAAAAACTAACACCGAACTGCTTTAACGCTCAAAAAGTTAAACTAAAATGCACAATTTCTTGTTGGTTGCACCCGCGGGATGCACAATGAACCAAACGCGGCATTATTTTTAATTCTATATTCGTGAAGAATGAGCCATGAGATTGAGATTTTTGAAGGTGCTCTCTAGCGGCGAAGTTCCTGGCAGAGTAGCGAGTGAAAAAATGTGCATAAAGAAATTGGACAAGAGGAATAACATTTTAAATTATATAACAAACATCGTATTCTTTCTAATCCTCGCCCAGTTTTAATACAAGTGTGTTTTTTTTAATATTTGTGGCTGGGAAGTTTATTAAGAATATATTTATAATTATATATAATTAAATAAATACATAATTATATATATATATATATATATATATATATATATATATAGAGAGAGAGAGAGAGAGATGTTACTACTTCAATGTGTTCCTTATGGCGCCATTCATTACCGCGGCGACAAGCGGGGTACTTGGTGCGCCAGCAGCTTTTGACCGCTGGGTGGCAGTTTAACCACAGATATTCAGCTTTGCCTTTCCACAACACTAAACAGACTTTTCTGTGCGTACCTTATGTGATCAGATGTGTTCAATTAAAATATAATTTTGATTTAGTTTTCTTAGTAATAAACATGATCTTACCAGGGCTTAAAGTATTCCGGCACCATGCCGGATCTCCGGCGTGCGGCCGTGAGAGAAAAAAAAAATAGAGCTTGCACATGCGGTTTAGTTGGGGATGCTCAAAATAACCGATTAAGCAATAACCGAAAGGGCACGTTTGTAACCGATGAATGATATCAGTTAAACGATTAAAATATGCTTTATACATTTTTAAAGTTTGGCTGCAGACGGGGCATCTGTTAAATTGTTCTGACTGCAGCCAGTGTTTTACGCTCTGCTTATGCTCGCTCAGCGCCAATCTGGAAACATTTTGGATTCGTGGCGAACGAGAAAGGCGAATCAATAATTAGGATGAAGCTATTTGTTGGGCTTGTTTAGAAAAATAAGTGTTAAATGGACAAACACGTCGAACCTCCAGAGCTGCGGTCATGTCACCCAGCCCATGGAATGCGGAGCCATCTCCGGTGTCATCTACTGAACGCAAATGCCCAGCTAGTCCAGCCAGGTATGGCAGAGAGGCCTTTTCAAAAATGGCCAAATACAAAAGAGAAACTGATAAATAGTAGACGTTGATGAGAAATGGAGCAGCATATTTGGTAGTTGAGAACGCGCCGCTCCGCGATGTAGAGCTGGTTTCCGAGAAATGCAGGCGGCGGAGCAAGATACCCTCTTTGCCACAGTATCTGCATGCGCTACAGGCACACGTCTCAGTGCTGCTGGAAACATTGTAATCTCAAATAAGTCTCCGCTTAAACCGAACAAAGTCAACATGTTAGTTTTTCTGGCAAAGAATTTAAAATATGAATAGAAAACAAAAGGCGGAGAGACGCAGTTTTTTTTTTTCAACATCTGACTTATGTTGTTACAAGCCTAGGCTAATATTTTTGTTCTTCGTTACTATTTATATTATTATTGATTAGTATTTGTGAAGTTTCTAAAATGTAACGTTTACTGTTTCAAGCAGTTAAAGTTATTTCTATTTAACTAGCCTTCATTATTATAGGCTGTATTGTGTTGTTTTATCAATGAAAGTTAAACAACAAACATGTTCGTTTGTACGGATATTTAGCATAATACTTTTGTCTTTTTTTGATTTCTTAATTTTTACATGAAATGTAAATTAACTTAGGTAGGCTACTTGGGTACAGGGGCGTCGTAATTGTTGGTAGTATACCGAGGAATGCTTAGACAGTGAATATTGTCATCATTATTTAAAAAATTATAAATAAATAAATAAAACACCTTACGGAAAGGATGAAATAAAGGAAAAGCATGCTGTTAATCATTCTTCATAATCTGATTCGTAGCTATACATGCAATAAACTTATATTGTGCCGACAAGAACAATCTCTAAAAGGTAAAGTCTAAAGCCAGAGGAGTTATTGATATTAATGTTAGTTGTTAATATGATCGTAAACACTGCGTTGTATAATTAACGCCGTCATTGTGTCGTGTCTGCGATTTTTTTTTCTCGTTGAAGAACAGAAAATTCATTTTATCGCCGTCTTCCCAGCCAGGTTTTTCAACATCTGACTTATGTTGTTACAAGCCTAGGCTAATATTTTTGTTCTACGTTACTATTTATATTATTATTGATTAGTATTTGTGAAGTTTCTAAAATGTAACGTTTACTGTTTCAAACAGTTAAAGTTATTTCTATTTAACTAGCCTACATTATTATAGGCTGTATTGTGTTGTTTTATCAACGAAAGTTAAACAACAAACATGTTCGTTTGTACGGATATTTAGCATAATACTTTGGTCTTTTTTGATTTCTTATTTTTTACATGAAATGTAAATTAACTTAGGTAGGCTACTTGGGTACAGGGGCGTAATTTGTTGGTAGTATACCGAGGAATGCTTAGACAGTGAATATTGTCATCATTATTTAAAAAATTATAAATAAATAAATAAATAAATAAATAAAACACCTTACGGAAAGGATGAAATAAAGGAAAAGCATGCTCTTTATCATTCTTCATAATCTGATTCGTAGCTATACATGCAATAAACTTATATTGCGCCGACAAGAACAAGCTCTAAAAGGTAAAGTCTAAAGCCAGAGGAGTTATTGATATTAATGTTAGTTGTTAATATGATCGTAAACACTGCGTTGTATAATTAACGGCGTCATTGTGTCGTGTCTGCGATTTTTTTTTTTTCTCGTTGAAGAACAGAAAATTCATGTTATCGCCGTCTTCCCAGCCAGGTTTTCATGCACAGTTTCCGTTTTTGTTTCTTCTCAAACAATAAAGTTTCGCTATAGCAGGCCCGGCGGCAGGATATCATAAATGAGGGCGCAAGGGCGATATTTTTATATGACGTGCTAAAATTGAAAAATTAAATTTACATGAAGAGCTTTATTAGTGAAAAGCTGCCGAGCGCAACGAAATGGCTATAAGCTATATTTGCTCTTATGTGCTGAAATACTTAACACTTTTCTTAAGACCACAGAATAATATGCAACATCTAAATGTCATATAGCCAATAAGGATAAATTAACATGTTTCAGGTCTCTCCAGTGCATTTGGACTGAATATTTGACTGTGTCTTACTGGATGTCTCCAGTAACTCTATAAACATAGAGGCACAAGCAGACTGTAGAATTCATTCATTATTTCTTTCTTTTATTTATTTATTGTCAACCAAATATATATATATATAAATTCATATGTGTGTGTGTGTGTGTGTGTGTGTGTGTGTGTGTGTGTGTGTGTGTGTGTGTGTGTGTGTGTGTGGTGCGTGCGTGCGTGCGTGCGTGCGTGCGTGCGTGCGTGCGTGCGTGCGTGCGTGCGTGCGTGCGTGCGTGCGTGCGTGCGTGCGTGCGTGCGTGCGTGCGTGCGTGCGTGCGTGCGTGCGTGCGTGCGTGCGTGCGTGCGTGCGTGCGCGTGCGTGCGTGCGTGTTTGTGTGTGAGTGCGTGTGTGTGTGTGTGTGTGTGTGTGTGTGTGTGTGTGTGTGTGATTGCAGCAGACTGAAGAAGTTGTGCATTGGGTGGGTGGCATCTGCTGTTATGCAGAGGGCTCTACGGGTAAGACGTGTGCTGTAAATGTCCTGAAGGGAGGGGAGAGAGACACCAACGATCTTCTCAGCTGTTCTCACTATGCATTGAAGTGTTTTCCTGCAGAAAATCCAAGGTTCCATACCACACAGTGATGCAGCTGGTCAGGATGCTCTCAATAGTGCCTCTGTAGAAGGTGTACATGATTGGGGCTGGTGCTCTTGCTCTTTTGAGTGGCAGCCTGTTTGAACATATCCCAGTCTGTGGTATTGAAGCAGTCTTGTAAGCCTCTGAAGAACCTTCTGGCCACACTTGTATCTCCTTGCAAACCGGTTTGGTGACTTTAACTATCGGTCTGTAAGCAGGCATTAGCATGACAGTTAAGTGGTCCACCAAGGTGGGGGAGGGGGAAGGCTTTGTAAGCTCCTCTCTGTGTGGTATAAACAAAGTCCATTGTGTTATTGCCCCGTGTTGGAAAGTCTATGTGTTGTTGTATTTTTGGAAACACACTCTTTAGGTCTGCATGGTTAAAGTCCCCTGCCAGGATGAGAAAAGCATCGGGGTGGGCTGTCTGCTGCTCACTAATGTGCAGTTTCCGTAAACACAAAAGCACAACAGTCCTTTACAGTCCTATGTGATGAACGAAGTAGACGGATGTAGTCCAGTTTGTTGTCTAGCGAGCGTACGTTCGCTAGAATGATGGAGGGGATTGCGGGTTTGTGGGGGTTAGCCGCTAGCCTTGTTCGGATACCCCCGCGCTTACCCCTCTTCTGCTTCCTCTCGAGCCGCTTGAAGCGCCTCCATTGTGGGCGAGGTGGTGAGGTGGGGGTCGGAGGATGGGTACGCATCCGGAGCAAGCCGAAATCTTGCAGCTCATCAGTGTCCGCAGTTTAACTTGTGAAGTTTGTTTCTACCGATGTCGAGCAGAAATGTTCGACTATATGCGCGCTTAAGGACAGATAAACGTGACGTTGACGCACAATAACACGGCGACGTACAAGACGAGGAACACAAAAAACACATTAATAACATATTAATAAATAATACCAAGTTTTAACACATCTGCTACATTCCAGTGGAGCCTCCGTTGCGCTCTACCACAGCTGGCAAAACTTTCTGAAGGTGGTTTAAGCACCAAATAAGTGTTTTAAATGTTAGTCTCCTTATTTCTTTCTGTTTTATTTTAAATTTATAAATGTTTAAAGTTTTAGGTAAGATGTCAAAATATGCCCACACATGCAAGCTAAACTAGATCATATCTGAGTCATCATGCTTTATTACCCAACCAAAATCAGCGAAGGAAAAAATAAATGTTTTAAATAAATTATATTTAAATGTTAAATTAAATTAAAAATGAATTTTAAAATTTAAATGCCATTTAAAAATAGTTGCTAAAATTAATGTGTTACTTACTTACATTTTTAGGCATTAGCCAAACAGAAAGCCTGTCTACGGTAAATCCACACGCACTAAATAGCCTACCTTTTCTTTTATAACACTGTAAACATAACTTCGCAGGTCGATCATCTTCAAACGCAAAAGGCATTTTTAAGTGTCCTAACTTGACTGCTGCTGTAGTATGGGATGTTTTTTTACATAACTTTAAACGTGTGCTTTAGCTATGTCAAATGAAAGCAAATTTTTTAAGGGCTCTGCGTTTTGTCAATTGTATAGCTTTAATAATAATAATAATAATAATAATGGATATAACAAATTATAATATTATAGTATAGACATTTTTTACTAGGCTACTTTAATATTAATCCCTAACTGAAAAACGAATGTGAAAATGACTGGCAGCTGTGCTAAATTAATATAATGGCAAATTTCTTCTGCGTTTTTTCCCTTATAGCTCAATAGTTTTATTCAAAGAATATAGTTCTCTCTTCAACTTTCAGGTTTGAGGTGGGGGAAGAAGTGGCAGAGGCAATTCAAATGTACCATCTCTAAATTAAAAAGGCCACTTACGCGGCATCTGTGTGTAAAGATTATTACCTTATATTTATTTTATTATTATTATTATTTATTCATTCATTCATTCGTCATTCATTTTCTTTTTGGCTTAGTCCCTTTATTAGTCTGTAATTGCCACAGCGGAATGAACCGTCAACTTATCCAGCATATGTTTTACGCAGAGGATGCCAGGAGGGCCAGCTGGGGCTTCGGGACGGAGTGAAAGGAGAGGCAGGACTTTGCCCCGAGTCTGGGAAAGATGGCTTGCCGTCATTACACTAGTTTTCCGATGGCACACGAGTTACATGCGCCAAACACATGAACAAATAAATAATAAATAAGGGAAAGAAAACATCTAGCCTTACAGGCTGAGTTCTTTTTGATTATAATCGCCGTTAAGTTTCCATTTTAAATGTAAGGCTGTTGCAAAAAATAATAAAATTGCTTTAAAATAATACAATTTTAATTTATAAGTGACTTTGCTGCGTCCCCCTTGATGTTTCAATAACGCATATAATCTATACACCATATTAAAGACACTTAAATAGACATGATTTCGGCCTCACTGATGCCCATTAACTCCTGACAGACAAGCTTTTGGTTATGAGAAGGGGGAAGGGGTCTCCACTATTAAGTGTTTTTCACAAACATGAATACACAAATCCAAAACTCCTATAGGACGGATGGCGTAACAAAACCTATGCGTTTAAAAACGAAACCGCATTAAATATGGGGCCTTATGAAAATGAATGTTTCTATCTTTTGAACGGTGACGGCATAATATCATGGAATTACTTTCAATAGCAAAATAAAAAACATCTCAAGGAAGAACGGACAAAAGAAAGTTTCACTTCTATCACTCTTTAAAAGTTTTGGTTTGGGTCATTGTAAATGCTCAGTCTCGTTATGAACTGATCTTCATTTCTCTGTGTTGGTGGAATAAAGCAGGCGAGTCAGCCGCACCAATTTATGAGCAGACAGAGCAGGATTCTCGCGATGACCATCAGCGCAATTCCGCTCTTTGTTATGAGCTGTAGTTTCAGTGTAAACTTAGTAAAGGTGAGTTTCTTTGGCGATGATGTGTACAGTGTTAGATTTTATATTTAGCGGACATTTGCGCTGAACACGCGGTGAATGCAATGCATCAAGATTCGGGCACCTTCTCCGAAAACACTCGATTGATCTCAGCTGGTGGATCAACATTTACCTCATGTTATGATCGCTGTCATCTGCGCCATTATTATTATTATAACTTTAGGGGAGGTTTGCAAACCTGTGCACTTTTCACTCTTCAGCCGTTTGTATTTCCTGCAGTAACAAAAGCTCCCTGTTCATTATATTCAGACACACAAATGCTCCCAAATATATTATGAGGGCGCATAGATTAAATTTCGGGCGCTCATGCGACCAAAATGGTTGCAATTTCAAGCCCTGTAGTATAAGGACATGTATTCAGACCACAACTGAACGTTTGAAGAAAATTGAATGCCTTATTATTTAGAATTAGCTATTATTGATGTAAATGCAGCCGTTCAAGGTGCATAATTGATTTATTACGGTACTGACGGTATTAGAAAATCCATGTCGTGGCGCAATGTCACACCGGTGATGACTATGACACCGGTGTACCGCCCACCCCTACTACCTGTTATTTAAAATATCTATATTAAGCTCCAAGCATTCGCCAAAAAGAAAATATTTCTAAGTAAAAACACAAAACATAGCTGAATAGAGTGTTGCCTGCTTTAGAGGATGGGTTAGTAATTATATTATAACTGGTTATGTTCAGTTCAATGAAATAATACCTTTAATAAATAAAATATGTTCGTAAGAACGTGGTGGGCCAGTGATTCCGTCGCTGTCATCAGTGGTTTAATGAGCTCAGGAGAATTCTGCTTTGCATTTTTCTATGCATTACTAACATCACTAAACCAGACATTTGTTTTATAAGTTAACCAAATATTCGCAGAGATTCAGCAGTTTTTTTTTTTCTGACGCGTTTGCCAGTCATGCCAGTCAGTGAAAAAAAAAGTAACCGTGGCCCTGTTTGCAGGTATTAATATTCGTTTTTTCGTCAATCTGATGCAATTTTTATTATTTATACAGGACGTTAAAATGCAATTAAAAGTTTCAAATCAATTAAACTCAATTTATAAAAAGGCTAGCCTATTTTATGCATAAATATAACTAATTTCCTTTATTTCTGATTAGACCATGCATTTTAGACTATTTTACAATTGTAATATGTGCATATGCTTTTTTTTTTAAATAACATTCGTTTAACAAATATTTTAGCACATCGAAAGTAATTAAGTGACCTGTTTTTTTTTTTATTAAAACCTTTATGCAAAAGGATCAGAGGATAAATATCGTAGGATAAACGTATCTTATAGAAAAACACCAATTGACGGGCTCTGCTTTCGGTTTTAAAAGAATCAAGCAGCTTTAAAAAATATAATTTGCTGAAGAGAAATGACAGGAAAAAAAGAAAGAAAAAGATAAAATATATAGTGACTGTTAAAAGAACATTTCTCTTTAATATATTCTTTCGACTCCGAAACATCAGCTAAGAAAGATTATGATGAATGACGGAGTTTCTCTATTGCCTGCTTCAGCAGTTGTCCCGGTCCCGCTGGTTATGAACGAGGAGGCGGAGAGAATGCGCTGTTTAGTTTCGGCTTGATATATTTAAATAAAAACTAACACCGAACTGCTTTTAACGCTCAAAAAGTTAAACTAAAATGCACAATTCTTGTTGGTTGCACCCGCGGGATGCACAATGAACCAAACGCGGCATTATTTTAATTCTATATTCGTGAAGAATGAGCCATGAGATTAAGATTTTTGAAGGTGCTCTCTAGCGGCGAAGTTCCTGGCAGAGTAGCGAGTGAAAAAATGTGCATAAAGAAATTGGACAAGAGGAATAACATTTTAAATTATATAACAAGCATCGCATTCTTTCTAATCCTCGCCCAGTTTTAATACAAGTTGTGTTTTTTTAATATTTGTGGCTGGGAAGTTTATTAAGAATATATTTATAATTATATATAATTAAATAAATACATAAAATATATATATATATATATATATATATTTATATATAGAGAGAGAGAGAGAGAGAGAGAGAGAGAGAGAGAGAGAGGATGAGAGAGAGAGAGGAGGAGAGAGAGAAGAGAGAGGAGAGAGAGAGAGCTGCTGTAAAGGCTATTTCTTTCCGTTCGCATCCCGTCCCTTTGCGCCCCCTGGCGGCTTTTTCACAAACTGCGGTCTTACACTAAAACAGAGCAGCATTTATTTCAAACGGCGGCGGTATAAGCCACGGCGGTAATAGCCACTTTGAACTCTCACCTACTGTATAACTCCAATTGTGTTGGATGGATTGATTCATTGGATTGATTCATTGGATTGATTTATTTATTTAGAATAATAATTGTACATTAATAATACTTTATACTACTAATGATATTTTTATTTATTTTTATTATTCCATATAGCAATTTATATAAGGGTAAACAATTATTTTTGGCAGGGAGGAGTGGCGTGCCCATGCCCATGTACAGCTTTATGCAACCCAGGCTCATTCTGAAAAAGTACCCCTGCATACATATGCTCTGTAAGAGTAATATGCTCAAGTGTCCTCCTAGGCTTCAGTTCATGGCAGCAGGTAAACAGAGGGGATGCTTCCCTGCTTCAGCCTATGTAACTTAGTGAGCGATAAACACTGCAGTCCTCTGTAGCACACCCTCGTGTTGTCCCGGTACTGAAGTTTTAAAACAGTCTAATTCCCGCTAAGTTAAAATTGAAGCGCCGCTGAGTTGATGACTCGACTGATCTTCACGGCTGCTTCGCGATCCAGTCTCCATGTATCTTGTGTTTGCACTCAGTTTACCGCTCTTCACCCAGTGCAAACACAGATACACGGAGACTGGAGCGCGAGCGCGAAACAGCCCTAAGGATCAGTAGAGTCATCAAGCAGATCGCTCGGCTGTGTTTGTGCTCAGTAAACATCGGAGGGTGAACTGATGACCTTCTCGGCCAATCACAAGCATATCTGTTGAGCACGTGAACACAATGGCCAATCAGCACTGTTTTAAGAAAGCCATCAACAGTGCTTTAAATGTTAGCGGGAAATTGACAAATTTTCTTTTAATTCAGTAACGTGACAAGTCTAATATAGTAAAAGAATCAGTTCATTAACTTGAGTTTGATAAATGGCATCTAAAACGTGTGTTTGGGAAAGAAAACGTTAGCTAACTAGTGCCGTTTCCCTTAACTTAGCTGAAAATGAGCTCTGATATCCCTTTATATTTCACCATTCATTCAGAACGGACCTTCGGGTCTCTCAGAAGGCGGTGAAATGATAAATTTGTGTCTCTTTCTATTCGCTGATAAGATATACAGCCAAGTACACAACGTTCTAATGTAACTCCCAACGATACTTCCGGGTTTCTTCCCACTGCAGCCTCGATTTCGCTTTTAAAAATGGCAGCCGCGTGAAATCAGTCTATACCCCCACCCACTTCCCTAAACCCAACCAGTAGTGTTTTATAAAGCAATCCAGAAAAAGAAAAGCCCTCGCGGCAGCCAGATTTTTACCACGTTTTCAGATTTTACCACATTCTCACCCTATTATTTACTTTTACGTTTTATTTTTAGCCTTCTGTTTTTGTCTTACCTGCTTTCTGGAACTCAAACCCTCTTGTCATGGTCAACTCTGCTCTGCATCTCAAATTCTCCAACGTACACGACGAGCCTCTGAACAAACTGGTTACAGTGGGGAAAGTCATACAAACGGAGGTAAGCAGTCAGCTTGTAAGCGACATAAGGAACTGCATCAAACCACCCTGTAGCATTCATTCCTCTGGCTATATAATTCGCCATCTCCAGAAATGTATATAGGGCTACACTTTCTGAATGAGCCTATGTTGGCTTTACGTCTAGCAACACCCCTGGTTAAGTATAAATGGAAAGCCTTCTTAATCAACTTTCAGATTTACATTTGACTTTGATCTAGAGTTTTAAATCCTGCAGTACTTTTACTGATGAACGCATACATTTTACACGATCAACAGTGTATAAATGTTTATGTATTTTTTCACTCATCTCTCTACAGCACACTATGATGCTGTACTGAATATATGAGTCCATCCCACAGGACAACTGAAAGCGAGTGGTGTTTTGAGTTAATAGTGCCGTTATTTATGAACAGTGCTGTTTACTGCCCTGTTGTCGCACTGCTGTAAATATGCCTTTCCTTTGGGCATCTGAGGATTTAAATTTGCATTAAATGTTCACCTGGGAGAGATCCGTCTTTGTCACAGCACGCTTTAAATCGAAGTAAAGTATGTTGCACTGTGGCGTTCACACTATAAGAAGGGGTAAAAGGATGTTTTGGGGAGGTTCGCTCTGGGGTCCAGCTGGCGCAGCGGTTTTATAGACTGCTGTGAACATGCATAATGAAATTATGTTTACTTATAGAAAGCTTTCTCGGGACATGTATGCAAAGGAGATTTGTGTTTAAAAATGCAGGGAGTTTCATGGCCACTTAAAGGCAACCTCTAGAAACTGCGAGGGATGTAATGATACACACAGTAATGATCTGAGAAACCCTGGTCAGCAGATCCACTAGAAAATGACTAACAAGATGAAATGTGAGAGAAATGGTTCAAGTAATAATGAGATTCCTTCCTCTTTTTTTTTTTTTTTTGTGCAATTTTACAAAGCTGGCTGAGTTTTAAAGCTCACCATTAGCCAATTAAATGATCGGGCTTCATGACTAACAATCTTTTCACCTATTTTAGGAAGCACTGTATGTTATTGCAATAAAAACAATGTAAATGGATGCTGTAAATTCTAAAAATGTGTAAGAAATGCACAGAAATGACTGTCGTTGTTGATCTGGGTTGCAAGGTCTCTGATAAATGCCAGCCCTAAAACTTTAACTTGAGTGTACGGAAAAAATAAAAGTAAAAAGGCATTTTTGTCATTTACATGAGTTTTTAAAAAATATATTATTTAAATAAAAGAATTAAATAAATGTTTTCAGATTTTAGATTATATGACCCTGGACAACAAAATTATGCATGTCTTATGATGCACGAGAATATATAGAGCAATAGGGAAACATTTCCTACCATAAATATATCAAAACTCAATTTCTGATTAGTAATGTGCATTACTCTGAACACGCTGACTCCAAATTTTAAAGTTATTCCAACTCAGACAAATATTATGTCCAATACAAACAAATAAAGCCAGAGAACATGGTTCAACAAATAATGAGTTTCATTCCAAAGGTTCTGAATTTTAAAGATAACCATTAGGCAAAATCACATCTGCCTTCATTACTAGCTACATTACTACGTTACTAGCAATCTTTTCACTGATTGTGCAGGGCGCAAAAGCAGGCGTGTCCGAATCTACTTTTGCAGTTTCTGTTTTCACGAATCCACCAGAGGCCGCTGTGTATGCTTTTTAAGATCTCAAATTTCTCTCGTGAGTGCCATTTGGGCCTGCTCTTCTTGCATAAATCCACCAGAGGCCGCTGTCGACTGACTGATAGACTGACTGACTGATCGACTGATCCAACCAACAGGGTTTTGAAAGCACCATTGACCTGATCACTCACTTCCCTAAACCCAACTGACAGTGTTTTCAAAAGCAATCAAGAAAAAGAAAAGTGTTGATCTGGGTTGTCAGGTCTTTTATAAGTTTTAATTTACAATGCAGACTTTTATTTAAATAAAATTAAATAAAATAACAATGAACAACCAGACAGTTTGTTATATTTGTTTATATATATATACATACACATATATATATATATATATATATATATATAAAAAAAAAAAAAAAACTAACTGAAATAAGTATGCTTGCCTCAGCGAATGACATGCACCCTAAAAATATGAAAACTAGCTCATAAATGATACCCTTATGCAATACCAGATTTCCATAAAAGACCTTTGAGTAACAATTTAAATATAGCTACATATATATATATATATATATATATATATATATATATATATATATATATATATAGAGAGAGAGAGAGAGAGAGAGAGAGAGAGAGAGATTTTTTTTCAACACATTTCTAAACATAAAAGTTTTAATAACTCATTTCTAATAACTGATTTATTTTATCTTTGCCATGATGACAGTAAATAATAGTTTACTAGATATTTTTCAGGACACTTTTATACAGCTTAAGGTGACAATTAAAGGCTTAACTAGGTTAATTAGGTTAACTAGGCAGGTTAGGGTAATTAGGCAAGTTATTGTATAACGATGGTTTGTTCTGTAGATCAGGAAATATAACTTGAAGGGGCTAATAATTTTGACTTTTAAAAGAGTATTTAAAAAAAATTAAAACTGCTTTTATTCTAGCTGAAATAAAACAAATAAGACTTTCTTCAGAAGAAAAAATATGATCAGACATACTGTGAAAATTTTCCTGCTCTGTCAAAAAAATGTCAAATGGGGGCTAATAATTCTGACTTCGTGCGTGCGTGCGTGCGTGCGTGTGTGTGTGTATGATATTATGTCAAAAAACTGGTATTCACTCTAAAATTCAAATAAATAAATAAAATTCTAAAAATTGCTGATGTGCACAACTCTTGCATCAAACATCTCCAAACCCGTTTCCTCACTAACCCTTCCTTTAGGTTGCCAGGTATTCACTCTAAGGATTAATACTCATTAAGAAAAACATCCATTTTTATTTTGTGTTCAAATAAACATTTTGGTGGCCATTTTACACTGAAACCTGTTGCTCTCATTTTTAATGACATTTTCAATATAGCCCAGTTCAGTAAAACCACCTGGCAACACAGCTAAATAAAAGACATAATAAATAATAATATCACAGCATTCTGTTTATATGCTAGTTTTTGTTACATTTGATGTTTTAACATTAATATCGTCTGTAATATTATCAGATCTCAGTCTAATAGCTTTAATTATCTTTTTTTTTTTGTCTACACACAAACATCTAATTAGTCTCCAAAAGCAAACTCAATTAATCTGCCATAATTGTGGATCTGTGCAAAACCACATGCATGTGCATGCGACATCTACACTTGCGTCTCCTTCACTTACCCCTTCAGCAGTCTTTAGGTTGCCAGGTTTTCACCCTAAAAATACTGATATTATCAGATCTCCGACTAATATCTTAAATACTGAGGTTTTGTTTGTTTGTTTGTTTGTCTACACACAAACATTTAGTTACTCTCTCAAAGTGAAGTCAATTAATCTGCCTTAAAATTACAGATGTGTGCAAAACAGATGTGACAAACATATCCACACACTGCCCCTTTACTTACCCTTTTTAGGTTGCCAGGTATTATTTCTAATGATCAATACTCATTAGGAAAAACAACCAATTTTATTTTGTGTTTTGTCTGCAAATAAATATTTAAATAGCCATGTTACAGCAAAACCTGTAGCTCTGTCGTTATAATGACATTTTCAAAATAGCCCAGTTCAGTGAAACAACCTGGCAACACAGATAAATACAAGATGATGTAATATCACAACATTCTGTTTCTCTGCTAAGTTTTGTTAAATATTATCTTTTTACATAAAAGTTGTCTGTGATATTATCAGATTTCAGTCTAATAATTTTAATTCTCTTTGTTTTTTGCTTTTTTTTTTGTCTACACACAAACCTTTAAATAGCCAGGATGCCACGGTTTAACCCCTACTCTTTTATTTATTTATTTTTTTATTTATTTTTATTTTTTATTTTTTTAAGGACATCCAGCGGTTTTTAACGACCACAGAGGTCAGGATCTCAGCTTAACATCTCATCCGAAAGATGGCGCTCACTGAGCAGCATAAAGTCCCCATCAATATACTGGGGCATTAGGACCCACACAGATCACAGATTGAGCGCCCCCTGCTGAGGCACTAACACCACTTCTGGCAGCATCCTAGCTTTTCTATGTGGTCCCCATCCACGTACTGACTGGGCGCAGTGCTGCTTAGCTTAAGTGGGCGACCATGTGAGAGCTGCAGAGAGCTAGTTACTGGCAAACCTTATGTTTAATGCCATTTTTAAAATAGCCCAGCTCAGTGAAACAACCTGGCAACATAGTGATGCTGAATGCTAATTTCTTACCAAGAAAATTCACTTAGTTTCAGTATTAGATACTTTTCAGGTTTGATGCAGCAGGAAATCAATCTTTAATCCTTATTTCAGCCTTTCTTCCCCCCGCAAATGTCTGCTTTTACTCTTTCACGGCGTGTTTAATGTAAGCAAATTCCATCTGCATTTGTGGAGCGTCAGCAGCGAGCGTCTTATGACAGTAAATAAGCATGGATAATAATAAGCAGCGGTCAAATAGTAGAACATCGTGTTTCGAAGGTGACCAGACCATAATGTTTGTTTACGGTCACTAATGATATGGTTTTCTCTGGCGATCGTGTGGTTTCTTATCAGCATAAAGCAGCTGTTTATTGGACGTTTGTCTCCATGGGCTCTGATTCTCTCACAGGCAGCTTCACCGGACACGGCTCTGATACGCTCGGACACATAAAAGCACAACACGGCTCCACAGCACGCTTCACAAAAGTTCCCTCGTAGCAGCAGAATTGGGTATCATTAGAATTAGTGTGTTCAACTCAAGTTGACCAGGATTGTTTGATAATGTTCAGTAATGTAAACTTATTTGGCGCATGTATCATGTCTTAAATTTTATACATTAACCGGCCACTTTATTAGGTACACTTTACTAGTATCGGGTTAGACCCCTTTTTGCCTTCAGAACTGCATTAATCATCCGTGGCATAGATTCAACAGGGTACCATCACATCCCAAAGATGCTCTATTGGATTGAGATATAGTGACTGTGGAGGCCATTTGAGTACAGTGAACTCATTGTCACGTTCAAGAAACCAGTCTGAGATGATTCGTGCTTTATGACATGGCGCGTTATCCTGCTGGAAGTAGCCATCAGAAGATGGGTACACTGTGGTCATAAAGGAATGGACATGGTCGGCAACAAGCCTCAGTTTCCTGTTCTTAGCTGACAGGAGTGGCACCTAGTGTGGTCTTCTGTTGCTGTAGCTCATCTGCCTCAAAGTTGTCTGTGTTGTGTGTTCAGAGATGCTGTTCTGCATACCTCGGTTGTAACGAGTGGTTGTTTGATTTACTGTTGCCTTTCTATCAGCTGGAAACCAGTCTGGCCATTCTCCTCTGACCTCTGGCGTCAATAAGGCATTTGTGCCACAGAACTGCCGCTCACTGGATTTCTCTTTTCTGACCATTCTTTGTGAACCCTAGAGATGGTGGTGTGTAAAAATCCCAGTAGATCAGCAGTTTCTGAAATACTCAGACCATCCCGTCTGGCATCGATAACCATGCCACGTTCAAAGTCACTTAAATCACCTTTCTTCCCCATTCTGATGCTCGGTTTGAACTGCAGCAGATCGTCTTGACCATGTCTATATGCCTAAATGCATTGACATTAGGACTGAAGCAGACCACAAGACATGAGTTGTGACATGAGTGGAATTTAAAAATTATTTTATTTTAGGGTATGGCACAATGCATGTCTCGGTTTGACTGGAAAATAATCTCAATAATTTGCAACATCTACTTCTAACAATAAAGGTGTTTTGTTTGTTTTTGTTTGTTTTGCATTTTACTGAGTGGCTTGTTTTTTTTTATTTATTTTTTTATTAATTTTTTTTTACATTTTATGAGCAAACTATTAAAGATATTTTTTTCTTCATGTGATTTAAAAAAAAAAAAAAATTAATAGAGTTTGAATTCTGTTTCATACTATTATACACTTATATTGATAAACTTATTATTATTATTATTTCTTTTTATTATCTATTTATTAAATCTATTATTTAGCCATAACAATAAAACCAAAAGGTCAAACCCATACACCTAATTACAGTTTTCCAGTTTGGAAGATTATTACATCAATATACTGACACTTTAACAAAATTTAATTTAATTCAGAACCTAAAATATTATATTCTAATAATATATGTATAAAATGTTTTTTTCACATACAATCAAAATTTTGAATTTTATTTTGATTTAATTGTCATTAATGTTATTAATGTATTTATTATAATTTCAAAATAAAACATGATGTTTATAAACAACCTCTGTTAATATTTTTATAGATTTTATGAAATAAAATAAAGTAAAAAATGCATTTAATTAAATATGATCAAATAAAATATTTAAAATAAAATCTATTTTCTTAAGTTTAAATTGTTTTTCGATATTAATGTATTAATTTGTTCCTATGTAAAATAAACCTTATAGTTTATTTTATTTAATTTTATAAACATTTTATTAAATTTTAATTTAAAAATAAAACATGTATTTTATAAACTTAACATGTTGTTCAATGTATAATATTTTTATAGACTTAATAAAATTAAAAAAATAATTAAATTAAAATATGATAGAATAAATGAAAAGTAAATAAATGTATCTTCTTAAACTTTAATTGTTATTCAGTATTTAATTATTTTTTAATTTTATTTATATTTTATAAAATTAACATCTCATTCATATATAGAATATTTTTATATATTTTATAAAATTAAATTAAATTAAAAAAGTTAATTCAATTAAAATAGGATAAAATTAAATAAAAAAATATTTACAGTGAAATATATTTTCTTAAACTTAAATTAATATTGAATAACAAATTGTATTTGTTTATAGTTATACATTTATTTATTTATATATTTATTTATTTTTTAGGAAACATAAATTGATTCACAACTTCAAGATATTACATATCATTATCATAATTTTAATATCTAGTTCAGTATTAAGTGTGCTGGTATACAGTGCATTTTTTCTTATGTATATCCTGTGTTTTAACACTAACTATGGTAACAACAGAAAATGTGTTGTTGAATTGCCATTCCAATGCCTCTAAAATCAAATCTAATAGTTAAGGTGAACTTAATTATACCAGGATGTCTTTTACCTAATGATTATTTCAGCTCATTCAGCTGTAGCACTGTAGCATTACTGAATGTGAACAATACTGTTTGTTGATGATAACGACTTAATCTGCACTTAGTTCATAATTGGCAATATTGAGATTTTAAAATGCAAATGCATTCACTAAACTACAGTGAACGCATTATCTGTAAATATGCAGTCGGCGCTGTCTAATACTTTTTGTTTGAAATGAGGCTACATAATAACAGCCTACATACAATCACCGGCCACTTTTTTAGGTACACCTGTCCAACTGCCAAACAGCCATTCACATGGCAGTGACTCTGCATTTAGGCATGTAAACATGGTGAAGACGATCTGCTGCAGTTCAAATTAAGCATCAGAATGGGGAAGGAAGGTGATTTAAGTGAGGGGATGGTCTGAGTATTTCATAAACTGCTAATCAACTGGCATTTTCCCGCACAACTATTTCTATGGAATGAAAAAGAGAAAATATCCAGTGAGCGGCAGTTCTGTGGCGCAAATGACTTGTTGATGCCAGAGGTCAGAGGAGAATGGCCAGACTGGTTCCAGCTGATAGAAATGCAATAGTAACTCAAATAATCACTTGTTACAACCTAGATATGCAGAAGAGCATCTCTGAACACACAACACATCCAACCTTAAGGCGGATGGGCTACAGCAGCAGAAGACCACACCGGGTGCCACTCCTGTCAGCTAAGAACAGGAAACTGAGGGTACAATTTACACAGGCTCACCAAAATTGGACAATAGAAGATTGGAAAAACGTTGCCTGGTCTGAGTCTCAATTTCTGCTGTGACATGCAGATGGTAGGGTCAGAATTTGGCATCAATAACATGAAAGCATGGATCCATCCTACCTTGTATCAAGAGTTCAGGCTCGTGGTGGTGTAATGGTGTGGGGGATATTTTCTTGGCACACTTTGAGCCCATTAGTACTAATTGAGCTTTGTGCCAACTCCACAGCCTACCCAAGTATTGTTGCTGATCATTTCCATCCCTTTATGACCACAGTGTACCCATCTTCTCCAGCAGGAGAACGCGCCATGTCATAAAGCACAAATCATCTCAGACTGGTTTCTTAACCATGACAATGAGTTCACTGTACTCAAATGGCCTCCACAGTCCCTATATCTCAATCCAATAGAGCATCTTTGGGATGTGGAACGGGAGTTTCGCATCATGGATGTGCAGCCGACAAATCTGCAGCAACACTGAGATGCTCTCATGTCAACATGGAGCAAAATCTCAGAGGAATATTTCCAGTACCTTGTTGAATCTATGCCACAAAGGATTAAGGCAGTTCTTAAGGCAAAGGGGGTCCAACCCGATACTAGTAAGGTGTACCTAATGAAGTGGCCGGTGAGTGTATATTTTGCATGCTTATTTTGGTCATGATTTATTGCTTCCAGTGTAACTGCAGACTTGATTAGACTGAACTTACTTTGATTGGAGTCTAGCGAACGTGAATGTAGAAAGCAAAATTAAGCGATTCAAAATTCGTCAGCTTTAGGATTTGCCTTCCAAACATGTTATTATTTTATTTTTTATTTTTTTGGATGGTAAATGGCCTTCCTCCGGGCGTTTATTAATTGGAACATAAACTGCTGTGTGTAATTCTGTTATTCAATAAAGGTCAAGAGCTAAAATTTATTTGTTGCCATAGAAACCAGGCAAGATTGCCTCTCTAGGTGCTTTAAGTTTTAAAGCGTACAGACGCATTCAATGTAAGAAATCAAAAAACTGACATTTCGCTTGGTGATTATTAAAGCCTTTAAATATGGAGTAATTGCTGTGTAATTAAATTAAATACAAAAGTTTGGGCTAAATTATCGAACCTTTTACTACAGCACAAATTAGACTTCTTTTGTAAAGGTCTGGGTTTTCTGAATGCATGGTCGAGAAAATGTGTTTAATTCATTTTTGAGGTGTAACATCACACATCTGATGCTCCACATGTGGCAGATTTGTTTTTTAAAAGATGAGACGGAGAAGCGGCTGCCATGCTGATTTAATACAACCCTTGATACGTGAACAAAAGCAAACAAGGGCAACTTTATCCTTCATTACTCTTACAGAAAAACCAAACAAGACAAAAAAACAACTAATTAGTTTGTCTTTCATCTTGTTTAACCCAGAAATCGGATGCGTTATGAATGCAGTGTTGAAATCAGGTGTGAAAATTGATTTGTTTAAGGTCTTTACAATGATTTTATAACCTATGAATCTAAAAATGGCTAGCTTTCAGTGATTTACTTTTATTTAAATGCTAATACCAAAAGGAAACATTTAATATGCTCTGTAGGGCTTTTAAATACTTTTTGGTGGCTTATGAATGTTCCAGGTAGGTCTTTATCGCATTCCAGTTTCATATCTTTCAGTCTGCAACAAAACATTTTACATTTAGTCATTTAGCAGATGCTTTTGTCCAAAACAATGTACAATTGAAGATAGATAGATAGATAGATACTGTAGATAGATAGATAGATAGATAGATAGATAGATAGATAAGGCCCCTGATTTTTACCTTGTTTTCAGATTTTACCACATTCTCGCCCTGTAATTTACTTGTTTATTTTATTTTTGGCTTTGGCTGTTTTTGTCTCATTCCTTTTCTGGAAACGTTCTTCACCAAACTCGAAACCCCTTATACGACCCCCACTGACGTACATGTCGAGCCAACTGGACTAACTGGTAACAGTGGGAAAGCCATCCACATGCAGGTATGCGGGAAAAGCTGGCTAGTGAGAAAAGGAACAGCATCATACCACCCCATAGTGTTTGTTTTAAAGACAGAATGCAGCTAAACATAGCTCTGGCTGCATAATTCGCGATCTCCTGAAACGTATATAGGGGTGCGTTTTAAAAATGAGCCTATGTTGGACAAATTGCTGGTGTGCATCTCGCTGGTTCATCTGTGAACAAGATAGCAAGTCTTTAAGATTATCAAGAGACACAGTATCCAGAGTAATGTCAGCAAACCACCAAGTAGAACAACCACATCCAACAGGAGTAACTTTGGATGCAAGAGGAAGATGTCTGAAAGGGATGTCCGGGTGCTAACCCAGATTTTATCAAAAAAGAAAACATAAAACCACCGCAGCCCAACTCACTGCAGAATTAAATGTGCACCTTAACCCACCAAAACTGTTCATAGGGAGCTCCACGGGGTCAATAAACATTGCTGGGCTGCTATAGCCAAACATTTGGTCACCTGTGTCAATGCCAAACATCGGTTTCAATGGTGCTAGCAGCCAAAGTCTTGGGCTATGGACAAAGTGAAGCATGTATTGTTCTCTGAGTCCACCTTTACTCTCTTTCCCACATCCAAGAGAGTTACGGTGTTGATAAGCCCCCCAAAAAAGTGTACCACACAGACTGATGTTTGCCCAGAATGAAGCATGGGGCTGGGTGAGAGATGGTTTGGACTGCCAAATCATAGCATATCATAGTCCAATGCATGTGCTAGACAGGCACGTCACTGCCAAGAACTGCCGAGCCATTCTGTGGAACCATGTACATCTAACCGTTCAATCCTTGTATTCTGAAGGCAGTGCTGTGTATCAAGATAGTAATGCACCAATACGCACACCAAGACTGGTGACAGAGTGGTTGGATAAACATGAAAGTGAAGTTGAACATCTTCCATGGCCTGCATAGTTACCAGATGTAAATATTATTGAGCTATTTGGGGTATTTTAGAGGAGTAAGGAAACTTTTTGACCTGGAAACTATTCTGCAAGAAAATGGCTTAAAATCCCCCTGACCACTGTGCAGGACTTGTAGCAATTATTCTCTAGACAAATTGAGGCTGTATTGGCCGCAAATGGAGGCCTTACATCATACTAATGAATTATTGTGGTCTAAGACGAGGCGTTTTAGTTTCATTTTCCGAATCCCTGTTGATAGATAGATAGATAGATAGATAGATAGATAGATAGATAGATAGATAGACAGACAGACAGACAGACAGACAGACAGACAGACAGACAGACAGACAGAAATGAGTGTGAAATGAAGGCTGAGGGTGCAGAAGAGCATCTGTGACAGAGTTAGCGATGCAGCATAGAGACGCTTTACAGACTGACATCCATTTCCAGCCCATCAAACACCTGCAGCTGTGTGTCAGTGCGTGATGCAGACAGAGACGGAGCCGGAGCCCCAGTCATCAAAGAGTTTCTTCAAGAAAAGTAAAAGAAGCTGAAAAAAGCCTGCTCTGCTTTGACCTTTCTCAACAGCAGCCACTTTTCAGTCAGGTTATGGTTCTGTTGTGCTCTCTGAAAGACTGATGTTCTCTAAAACCCAGCATTAGGAGTAATAGATAGTCTTGTCCTCAGACGCCAGTGTGCACAAACCGCTCATTGATCATCTGATGTTTATTGCTTACAAAAATGGCAAGGGCTTCAAGCTTCAATCTGATTTGCTGGCTTTACATGCTTTTGTAGGAGTCAGGATGTAGATGTACTGCTTTTTCATCCTACGTAGTTTATCAGTCTGAAATAGTGAGGATTTCAGAAATACTAGTGAAATAACTAGCGTTACTTGATTGGGTTATGTGTTGTATGGTTACTCTGTATATACTGTATGCATTAAAAGTACATGTAATGCAAGTCAGAATTATTAGCCCTCCTAAATTATTAGCTCTCCTGTATATTTTTTCTTTCCAATTTCTGTTTAACAGAGACACATTTTTTTTCAACACATTTCTAAACATAATATTAATAACTCATTTCTAATAACTGATTTTCTTTTATCCTTGATAATATACATAATATTTTACTGGATATTTTTGAAGATACTACTACTCAGCTTAAAGTGACTTTTAAAGACTTAACTAGGTTAATTAAGTTAGCGTAATTAGACAAGTCATTGTATAAAGAGGGTTTGTTCAGTAGACTATCGAAAAAAATAGCTTAAGGGGGCTAATAATATTAATACATATTATTAATACTATATAATACGTATTACTATAATACTATAATAATATAATAATAAAAAAACTTTTTATTCTAGCTGAAATAAAACATAAGACTTCCTCCAGAAAAAAAAAATATAGGAAATACTGCGCAACATTCCTTGCTCTAACCATTATTTGGGAAATATTTGAAAAAGAATAATTAAGCTAAATTTGACGTCAACTGTATATTGTGGAGACAATTTACATTTGATTAAATCCTAAAGACTAATATAAATGAGAAATAGTTAATATAATATAATTTATAAAATTATACTTTTATAATTTCAGGATTTTTTTATTTTAATTTTTTTTAATTCAACATTTCACTTTCATTCTTTTGGATGCTCTAAAATGACCAAAACAGATGTTAAAAATTTAAAAACTAAAATCATATTTAGGAATTTACTAATCAGTACTTAAGAAATGTGTTAACTTATCACACACACACACACACACACACACACACACACACACACACACAACAACAACAATGAAAACAACAAATTGGCTAAAATGAAATATAATGTAAATATATAGTGTACAATATGGCAAAACAAGAAAAGAAATTACAAAAATAATCATTGAACATTAAAATTAAAATGTATAGATTATTAAAATAAAC